>NW_028280894.1:7500-140050 GCF_059751285.1 Brachycentrus maculatus
CTCCGTCTTCATCTTCATTTCTGTCTCAGTCTTTCATCTCCATTTTCATCTCCGTCTTCATCTCCATCTTCATCTCCGTCTTCATCTCCGTCTTCATCTCTTTTTCATCTCCATTTTCATCTCTATTTTCGTCTTCGTCTTCGTATTCATCTCCGTGTTCATCTCCATTTTCATCTCTGTCTTCTTCTCCGTCTTATCTCCATCTTCATCTCCATTTTCATCTCCGTCTTCAATTCCATCTTCATCTCCGTTTTCATCTCCGTCTTCATCTCCATTTTCATCTCCGTCTTCATCTCCATCTTCATCTCCATTTTCATCTCCGTCCTTCATTTCGATCTTCATCTCCGTCTACATCTCCGTCTTCATCTCTGTCTTCTTCTCCGTCTTATCTCCATCTTCATCTCCATTTTCATCTCCGTCTTCAATTCCATCTTCATCTCCGTTTTCATCTCCGTCTTCATCTCCATTTTCATCTCCGTCTTCATTTCCGTCTTCATCTTCGTCTTCATCTCCGTCTTCATCTCCGTCTTCATCTCCGTCTTCATCTCCGTCTTCATCTCCTTTTCATCTCCATTTTCATCTCTATTTTCGTCTTCGTCTTCGTCTTCATCTCCGTCTTCATCTCCATCTTCATCTCCATTTTTATCTCCGTCTTCATTTCGATCTTCATCTCCGTCTACATCTCCGTCTTCATCTCCTTTTCATCTACATTTTCATCTCTATTTTCGTCTTCGTCTTCGTATTCATCTCCGTGTTCATCTCCATTTTCATCTCTGTCTTCTTCTCCGTCTTATCTCCATCTTCATCTCCATTTTCATCTCCGTCTTCAATTCCATCTTCATCTCCGTTTTCATCTCCGTCTTCATCTCCATTTTCATCTCCGTCTTCATCTCCATCTTCATCTCCATTTTCATCTCCGTCTTCATTTCGATCTTCATCTCCGTCTACGTCTCCGTCTTCATCTCTGTCTTCTTCTCCGTCTTATCTCCATCTTCATCTCCATTTTCATCTCCGTCTTCAATTCCATCTTCATCTCCGTTTTCATCTCCGTCTTCATCTCCATTTTCATCTCCGTCTTCATTTCCGTCTTCATCTTCGTCTTCATCTCCGTCTTCATCTCCGTCTTCATCTCCGTCTTCATCTCCGTCTTCATCTCCGTCTTCATCTCCGTCTTCATCTCCTTTTCATCTCCATTTTCATCTCTATTTTCGTCTTCGTCTCCATTTTCATCTCCGTCTTCAATTCCATCTTCATCTCCGTTTTCATCTCCGTCTTCATCTCCATTTTCATCTCCGTCTTCATCTCCATCTTCATCTCCATTTTCATCTCCGTCTTCATTTCGATCTTCATCTCCGTCTACATCTCCGTCTTCATCTCTGTCTTCTTCTCCGTCTTATCTCCATCTTCATCTCCATTTTCATCTCCGTCTTCAATTCCATCTTCATCTCCGTTTTCATCTCCGTCTTCATCTCCATTTTCAACTCCGTCTTCATCTCCATTTTCATCTCCATCTCCATCTTCATCTCCATCTCCGTCATCATCTCCATTTTCCCCTCCGTCCTCATCTCCGTCTTCATCTCCGTCTTCATCTCCATTTCCGTCTTCGTCTCCGTCTTCATCTCCGTCTTCGCCTTCATTTCCGTCTTCATCTCTCCATCTTAATCTTCATCTTCATCTCCTTCTTTATCTCCGTCTTCATTCTGTCTTCAACATAGTCTTTATCCTAATATTAATATCATCTTCCGTCTCCATCTTCATTTCCATCTCCATCTTCGTATTTGTCTCCTTTTTCATTTCATCTTATTTTTTATATCATCTTCCATCTTCATCTCTGTCTCCGTCTTTTTTCCTATTTCATTGGTTCTCTGTTCATTATTTATTGTGCCGTGAGTACTTACTTTAACACTTATTTCCATGTCAAATACTTACATCTTACTTTAGTTTACAAATAATAAAATTTATTAAAATATGAATTGAGTTGTCTTATTTCACTCATGGTCAGTAATAGGGTCGACACCGGTCAGTATTTGGAAACAATCCATTTTCAATAGGTCAGTTATTGAAAACGAAACCTTTAACTGTTTATTGCGTGGATATTAATATATACACTTGACTTTTGACTATTATTTTTACCTTTGTAAGGATAAACCTGTCTCATTAAAAAATAAAAATAAATTTAAAAAGTTATCGAGCTATTTTGAAATTAAATTAATATGTTAAAAATATGGACCAGCTTAGGACAAAAACTAGGTCAGTATTAAGCCGTTTACCTTATACAGAATTTTGTACACGTCGACTTTGAAATATTGTTTTTTTTGTATTTTAGTCAAACTTCTGCTTTAGTAAGGTTAAAAAAATAAAAAAAGTTAGGGTCTTTATAACAAAATTAAATAGTAAGAGTAACTCTTATTAATATCAATGTTAAATTTTGCCGAAATGCCATTCATAAAATTATTATTTACTTCATCAAAAGCATTATATACCTATCACTTAAATCACCAAATTACCGGCATTTTCATTTTGTACCAATAGGATCCGTGGGGCAAATATGTTGGAAACGAATACAACGCAATCTCTCGTTTTATCGGTCTGAGCTATTCCGGAAACGTGCGCAGGAAGTGCTCGCAAGTGTGCTGGTGTTACTCAATTTGACCCGCCACCCCTTAAATACTCTAATACTGGTCTGAAATCATGACGTTTGTAAAAAAAAGTACGTCGGAATCCAAACTGGAATTTACCTTGAAAATCACGAAAAAATTTAACTTTGATATCAATCCGGAGACAGAGAGAGTTATCACGATGAATTAATATTTTACACGTGTCATTTGAGGACCATTTGGCACCTTTTGACCGATGTGCCCGTAAGAAATCGAAAAAAAATTAAAACGGCTCGGCCTACTGTACAGTGTCGGCAGACTTGTACTTTACGCACGCAGGTGCGGCTCAAGTGCCCGTATAAGTGGCACTCGAAGCACCCGGTAGCGCCGACAAGATGGAAGAAGAAGGAAGGGAAGCAAGATCGGAAACAAACAGCTTGTCGCTTCTTATAGGCTCCGGCCTCGCCTCGACTCCGGCTCATTCAATTGGAAGGCGCTTCCATAAACTCGCGGTTATTTGAGCGGCATTGCAACGCGTGCCGAGCACACGCTAGTTATTAAATTTAAATTATAAATAATGGCGGCTAGACGTCCGAAATGAGCGCTATGATTGTCAAGTGTAGTATTGTTCGCATGCTGGTGTGATGATCGTAATGAGCTCCGTCTGGCAGAGCTCACCCCTACAGCTCTACATGGAGCGGTTTCTGGGTCCTACCATTAATTTATGCTCTTTTCCCCATTTGTAGGCTAACCGAATTTTTTTTCTTCCGCCTTCTGTGTTTCTCCAGCTCTGAGTTTTTATCCCGGGCTCTTATTACACGATTACGCCAAACTTCATGAAATGTGTAACTTTAATAACTTTAAACATAAAGAGGGAACCCACTCACAAGTAGGAATAGGCTGTAAAACTTGTAATGTCGGAGCCTAAGTAGGCGCAAGGTAAGTAGTTTTGCATAAGGCGTTACTAGATTTCAGAGTACTCGGGCGTTAGGTAATTCATACATCGTACGTTTGTCATCCGCAGGGGTAGGGTCTCGAGTGATGGACACATAGTGAGCGACGAGCTCGAGATATAAAAGTATAACTCTCTTCCTCTTCTCTCCGCGTTTTATCTTTCTTCATTTTCATGTACCGAAATGTGCCCAGTAAACGCGACGCGTCCTTTAAATTTCATTGTTATTTCTCGTCCAATTATCGATTTTCATTTTCATTTTAAAAAACAAAACTAAAAATCGTTAAAAAAAAAAAACCAGTCTGTTGTATCATTTTTCTTCGGTTTATCTATTTAGCTATTTTTAAAGTCAAGAATGAACCGGTGATAAAATATATATTTGTAACATTTATATTTTTATAATGAAATCAAATAGTAAAACGATACCTTATCACCCCCTTAAACAATCGATCGAGGAATTATTCGTTACCGAACGGTAATTGACAGATTAAGGTGATCAAAAGCGTTAAAGGCCGATTAAAGTTATAAGTGAGCGAGTGGCGAGATGATAGAGAGGATGGGGAGAAAAGAAAAAAAAATTAACTATGGTTTTACACTTGTAATTAAAATAAAAGGTTACAACTTAACCTGAGATTTACTTAATCTAGCTTACTTACGCTATGACTCTAGGGAAAGCGGAAAATTAAAATCTTAAACTCTACGAAGGTGAGTCATTAAATTGGCAGTGTGGTAATCATACTGGTCGTCGGTGATGATGATGCGGGACAGGATTCTGGCAGCCGCTTCGGGTAGGCGGTGGCGAAGGGTTATCTGGAGGGCCGCTGGCAGCAATTATCCGTCTTCGTAAAGATGTCACAGTCCAGTCTTTCCGTGTTCCGTTCGACCGTTAGGATGCGAGGGCGGCTAGCGGCAAAGATGCAGACGGGTCCAGGACGTAGGCACTGAGGCGAAGTTACCGTTGAACGTGAGTCAGTCCGTAAGAGGCGACTCGTGTCGAGATACTCGCGAGTAGTGTCGGTTCACCGAACGGCTCGAGAGAAGCTAACAGAGAGCAGAGAGCTAACGGAGAGCAGAGAGGGCTGTGACTGTGTGTGCAGCCTTTTTATTCATCCCCTTTCCTAGGCCTCGGGTGGCGGTGTGCCTGCATCTCCTATTGGTCAGTTCCCTTCATTCAGTTTTGCAATGTTGCATTTCTACCGTGATTACTACTATCTACCATTCGTTATAATTATTAATAATTAATTATTCCTTCATATAAAAAAACTTCCTTCCCTTCAAAATTGATATCATTATTTCCCTAGCCTATTTAAAAGTTAAGATTACATAATTAATAATATAATTAAAGTAAGTAAGATTAATTACATATAATGAATACAGCACTTTATTAATAAAGGCTGTCTAATAATCAGTTGAGATTACATATTCAGAATAAATTAAGATAATAATAATAATTGATTCATTGTAATTAATAGACCATACTTTATTAGTAATTTAGCGGCAATTTGTTAACTTATTACATTTAATAGGATAACAATGGTAACATTAGGTATAGTAGAATTAAGAATATAAAATATTGTCCTTTCCTTCAAAATTTACATACAACACTGGTGATTGACATCTTATATGATAATTAATTACTAGGATTACAATTACATACTTATAATAATATATACAAGTATATATACACATACATACACATACACATATATACATATATACATACATACGCACACACATATATATATATATATATATATATATATATATATATATATATATATATATATATATATATATATATATATATATATATATATATATATATATGGGTACATTATTCATTATTTATTAATTCCCTGATCTATTTTAATATGCAGATATATCAATTGGTAATAACATATAGTTAATATTTAATAGGATTCTGCAGCTATTGGTAATATGGGGATGGCAGGTAGTAATGATAATTTTATTTTTAAAAAAAATCGTTTTTAAAGACTAAGAAAACTAATTAAACTCATTAATTCTAAATTATAGTATTTTTTTCTTATAGCGATTTCTATTAAATTATTGGCAAAGCTTTATTAGTTTCCCAGTTTTACCTGGGAAACGCACCTATCCCCTACAAAATGGTAATTGTTGATACTCGCTAACGCTAGATGGTATTAGTAGTCTCGAATCTTCCGTACGTAGCCTACCGAAGAATTTACGATAATTACAGTCGTGTGCCATATTAATAGACCCAACAAGCAAATAACCACACAGCTACAATTCTTTTGCTATCATTACCAATCGTGTGATTTTTTAAATGTTTTTTAGTTAAATTATTAATTGTAGATATATTGCGCATACAATCAAATAAATTTTAACATTCCAAGAATTTTATTATTGAAACAAAAAAAATAAAAGCAATGCAAGACGTAAAATCAGTATTTTGCGTGACCTCCTTTTGCGGCGATAAGGGATGCTATCCTGCGTGGCACGCTTTCTATGCATTTTTTCACTACCATCTAAAGGTAGGCATTGCAATGCCAGATGTCAATTACTTTCTCCATCAGCTCTTGTTATGTAATTCTTGTAGAATAATATGTAATACTTGTTATGGACTTCACGCTTCATAAGCTCCCACACATCTTCGATTGGATTCATGTCACGTAAATTCCCAGGCCAGTCCAAGACAGTGATATTTTTTTCAGCTAAAAACTTAGTTATAGTCCTAGTTTTATGGCGTAGACCTCTATCGTGCATAAAAATAAGTTTTACACCATCGCTAAACCATTCAGATAGCTGAGGCAAGAGGCGCTCTTCCAAAATTTTCTTGTACTGGTCTTGTTTCATTGTACCTTGCACTATTTGAAGTCGTCCAGTACCTCTGAAATTGATCACAGACACAACCGTGACATGTATGGGATGGTTTACGGTCGGAACAATACAAACGGGATGGTATTTTTCACCCAGCCTCCTCCTTAAAAATTGTGACTTATCAGTCAAGATTTGGAAAATTGATTCATCCGAGAAACATACCTGTTGAAATTGGAAGATATCGTTTTAAACTGAAAAATATAAAGCGCTTAAGATATTTACCCTTCTCCAATCGTCAACTGTAAAAAAGTTGTACTTTTATGCCCATTTCAAACGTTTTTCATCATAGCCTCCGTTAACATTGGCTTGCGGGCAGGTTTGCGCGCCTTTATACCAACTTCAGCAAGCCGTCGCTTCACTGTATGCAGAGAAATATTAAATCCCTTGTTGTTTATATGTTAAGTAAGCTAACGTTTTGGAATTTTTCTGTTTTCCAAACATAAATCACGAATCTGTCTTTTCGTTCTTGGGGTTGTAACACTTTTACTTTCAGATTTACCCTTACGCTTGTTGCGTTAACTATCCTCAGAATCAATTTTTTTCATTATATTTTTCACCAAACTCCATGATACCCCTACAATATTAGCTATTTCATACTATGACATTATATTTGCCTAAATCAAACCAGATATTTGGCCAATTTACTTATGTGACAAATCAAAAACGTTCCCCATTCTAAAAAAAACATATATTGTTAAAATTTTGTACTTGAGCATGATATTTACTACACAATATTTAACAATAGACACGAACAATTATATAAAATAATCATTCAATAGAAAAAATCAATTAATTTGATGCCTGTTTTCAAAAATTGTTCCGCAAACACTAGACGAAAAACTGCGCGTTACTCATACGGCGCCGTCTTGACAGCTAATTTCCGCTGTCGAATTCGTAATTCAGTATTTTTAGGTGTAAAAACTATCTTATAATGTTGTCAGAAGTGCTATCTATTAATGTAATAAAAATACATTTTCAAATAATGCTGTTATTATGGTTTTTTTTTAACAAAAAAGTGATGATGAAAACAATTACTGTCTTGGGTCTATTAATTAGGCACACGACTGTATTTACGATCATTATTTACGATTGCGTTAAAATCTCTAGGGTGTGAAAACGGCTGAAGGTTAGCCGTGCAGGTAGTGACATTTGGCCTTGTATCCCGAGCGACGGTCGTTTTATTTCCCGTTAGGTCAGTTTCCGGGACGGAACCTCCATTGTTCTCCCTTTCCCGTTACGTCCGTCGCCGGCCAAGTCTATTGTCCAATTTTACCGTTAGCCGGCCAAGACAACCCTTATCGGTGGCTACGTTGTCAGATTGACGAGAGCGTTTGCGACATGAATCTACAAGAACATTCGATGGTTTTGGTGGCGGATTTTTATCAACTACAAAATAGCAGAATATCAACTTTTACATTGATTTTTTTCATAATGTGAAACATATATTTTTATTATCGTACGCCGGTTTCCGTACCTACTTTGACGCTTCCACTTCCAGAAAAGAGCGACGTTAAATCTAGCCCCGGGTTTCCGTACAAGTCGACCGTGTCCGTCTGTAGCCTCCGGTAATAACGTTTTGTCTGCGCCCTGCGCTCTGCGCAGCGCGCTCTCGACGTATTTCAATTTGAACCGCTATCAAAGCGGGGAACGAACGAAGCCGGTATTGGCGATCTGGTGTGTGATATTTGGCGACGATCTCTAAATGTAGCAGAAGTGCGCACTGAAGCATACCTCCGACGCGTATCGAGTGTGTTTATTCGTACATAAATATTTAGTTTCATCGTGACGACTCGTTCCGCTCGTCCGCGCTGTTCGAACAACGTCGCAAGTACGTAATTTGTCGTTTTTATTACTCGTTTAGTTTGTCGGTTTTTAGTCTTATCGTTCTGTTCGGGAGCGAGTTTTCCATTTTAAAAAGCAATATGTCAGTTTCCGCAAACATTATTCTAAATCTACCTACTGCTAGAGTGCTACGCTCGCAGTAACTCTGTAACAATATTTTTCTTTACTAAAGAAAAATATTGTTACAAAGTTAGTGCGAGCGTACTCGTACCGTTCTCGACTTGAAATTATCAAATGACCGAATTCATTACGACGATTTATGTACGTGATAATAATAATTTGACCAGGACGAAAGTTGAATTTTGCAGGATGCGGAGGGACGGGAGCGGGGAGCGGATTAAGGAAGAGTGAGTGATATTAATCTCAGATTTGTTTATAATATAATTATTGGTAAAAGTGTTTGGATTCCTCGGTATTTGGAATTTGTGGCGGCAGTTATAGAATTTGCCGCCGCGACCTTCCGGACTGGACCGAGTAGGCGCCGCGTACATTTCTGTCGGAACGCGGAACGAAGATGACCCCCGGGAGGACCTGTTCGCGTATAACGGCAACTACAAAAAAAACTAAACAGATTCAAAACGCTTTTATTTTATGAGCATTACGGAGGAATGTACTATTCGCAATTGAATTGAACTTATTTTTCTACCATATCCATAAAATAATCAAATCCATTTCCAGTGTGGAGGTGTGCGCGAGCCGCCGGAGCCGCGCCCCCCGCGCACGGAGCCCCGCACACGGAGCCCCCGCACACGGAGCCCCCGCGCACGGAGCCCCGCGCCACTGCGCGGAGAATCATCGCTCTCTCGGTATGTTCCTTTTACTATAAGGCGCGATAATAATAATTAACGGGCATCAGTTTATAATTGTCACGTCTTGTGCGTAGAACGAGGCGAACGCGGCACGCCCGTCCGCGGTCTGCTGCCGAAGGAAGCGCGAGCGCCGAAGTCGCGTTTGCGTGTCCCCGACGCCGCAAGTGCGGGAATACGCGACTACTGTCGGCAACTCCCAGTTCTCTGAACATTGCTGATTTTTTTCCTTTTCTTCTCGCTATACTTCATAACCCCATTATTACTCCTCCGTTTCTATTGTCATACGGCTGTCTTGACAACGACTTTCCCTGTGAGCTTTTTATCTTACGTCGACTGCATTCTATATTTTTTTAAAATCACCTCTAATTTCGAGACCGGATGCACCGGGACCGGAGTCGGGTCGTGATAAATACAATAGTAAAATCTTCCCTCGTTAAAGTTTCAGCTGCGGAGAGCGTCCCCTCGTGTCGGCCGGCCGCCCGACCCGTCTCCGGAATCCTCCCCGCTGCCGGTGAGTTCTCCTTAAATTTGAGATTTTGTTCTACGACTGACGCGACAATTACGATTATTATGGAATTACCGGAATGTCTCGATTCCTCGTGAGTTGTATAATTGTCGCTATTTTTCAGCTAGAGTATTATTGTTTGCGTTATTTCACTAACACGGGACCGGAGTCCGGGTGATGCGGAGTATGCGGCGATGGATTCGGAGCCATTGTACGGTCGCGTGCGGAAGGCGAACAAGGAGCCCTCCGTAATGCTAAGCGGCCGATAGATTTCGGGGAATTTACTACCGCCATCTGTGGGCTAGTTTAATAAGCGTATGAGAACGGTACACTTTTGTATAACACGACGTGACCTCACCTGTAGGAACTTGAAATCCTCGTACGCGGAGTGAATATCTTACATTTTGGGAGTATGATCGCGCGGTACGATGCGATCATCCTAATTATACATTTAGATTTTGAGAAGTACAGATGTTTTATTTATTTAAACTTCGAGAAGTTTAAACAAATAAAACATTGATGCGGAAAAGAAATACGCACAAGCGATATCTTCCGACTGACCAAAAACAAACTAGCGATATCGGTCAAAATGTTTGATAACATATACGGATAGCTGTTTGCAATCAGAGGGTAGATAGTACTCGATATAAGATAATAAGGAGGGCAAAGGAAGAAGGAGGTAGAGGGAGGAGGTTCGATGGGCAGTTAGGTTTCTAATGATAGATAGTAAAATGTCTCGGACATTTCTTAACACTTTATTTACTATCAATTTTTTTTTAAAGTTACCTTAAAAACCGAGCATTTTTGTACCGATAGCGACAAATGCATTCTCAATTTGTGTACCGATGGTGATTATTATAATAACTACCAAAAGCCGATGGCTTTTCGCTGCCAACCGTGTACGACCGAACACGTTGTACCCTACGTTCTATTACGTTTTTCTACCCTACATATTGGAAATAATTATCATTTATCAATTTCAAATTTGAACTTTCAATTAAAAGGGGTATTAATTAGGAAATAAAAATAAAATAATATATGCCCTATTATTTTTCAAGATTTTACACGTTAAAGGCGATATTTTGAATAAATACAAAATGTATTACGATACTTTATTTTTTACTCATAATTTCAACTGCTAAAATATTGTATTCGGCATGTAAATTTTTGGCTAGTAAGGATGCATTTTTTTGTTCTTAGTGAATATCCTTTTTAAATGAGTTCAAATTTGAAATGGACGTAGCGATGTGCGTACATAATTGTTTTCAGTACGTCGGGTAAAAATGCTGAAGAACTACCGAAGAATGCGCTATGGCGAGGAACGGAAAGTGTCCTTTCTCGGGAAGACCACGGTCCCGGAGCTCGTGAAGAATATTATAAAGTAGCGCGAGAGATTGAGAATTTACGCACCGGTTGAAGTGAAGCCATTTTAGTTCGTGCGAAAAGGCCATATTTCTTTTAATTGAAAATGAAACGGATGATATGATTTTGTAGACGATCCGTACGATGATTTGTATAAGATGGACGTTGGCATAAATGTAGCGAACATTACGGAAGAAGAATAGCTCTGCGGTCGGGAGAAAATTCCGAAGTCTCTTTAGAGCGCGAAGAGTGCCGTACGATCTCCTTCCGACCTCGAGATTTGACAGACCCGGGATAAATTTTGATCCGTAATGACCCGAGAGATGATTCGATTGTCGAGTGATAATAGAGATGGAGTCGGTCTGTGGAGTGGGAATTTGGTTTTCGCGGAATACTGAGCTTGTCAAATTAGATATTTGCGTGTTTTGTTTCAGGGGGCGTGACTCGGCGAGCGTGCGCCCGTTTCCGGCGCTGCGACCGGTGGCTATGCGGCACTGCAGCCGGCGAGGGCCCGAGCGGCGCGACTCCGACTGTCTCCGGATGTAGCACGAGTACAAAACGCACTCTTTAAAATAATGCGCCGATAATTCGATACAGGATTGTTTCCGCAGCAAAAATTTAAAATTGAATATGAAGTTTTCCTAAAAATGTTGTATAACTGATGTCAGTATGTTACGTTAACAAAATCAAAAAATGAAATAGGAAATATTTTACTAACCCGAAAGGGTTAAAAAAAATATATTTTATGTAATTTTATTTCAAAGTCATGTAGAATATTTATTGTTAAAATTATTTTAAGGATTAGAATTTTCCTAAATTACACTGAAATGTGAATAAGATTTGTCACAGTCAACGAGTATGTATGTCACTGTACGCTCGGCCTCGCGCCCGTTACATGCCAATTACCCATTTGTAGGTGAGGATTTAAAGTGGATATTTACAACTTTTTGAAATATGTTTTATGGAAATGAGGCACGTTACGTATTCCTGCCGAGGAACTGAATCATTTTTATAATTGTCTTAAATCGAAACGTGATTCACGGATATTTATTTTTGCTACGGCTGTTTGGTCCCGCGAGGGCATCAGGCCTTAAAATTGCGACCTCTCTCTCGGCTTCTCGTATACGCGAATGAGACATCTCGGTCCGCACGAGATTGTAGAAACTGCGCGGGGGCGAGAAGGGCGAGTCCCGACGGTAGCGGTATCGTAAATACCCGTCCTAACGGGAGCGGAGAAATGAAACGCAACTTTCAGTAGGCAAACCGGAACTAACTTAAGTGCGCCCTATTTGTACCCGACCGCGATCGCACGACCAACCCGGAGGTAAAGAGACAGCCATATCGCTGTCTCCCTCTAAAGAGCACCGGACGGGTACATTTCTATACCGTACCGGTGCCTTTACATAGTCAACAATAATATATACATACAATTCCTACTTATATCTATTATCTCACTTTACAAGTTACATTTGCAGATTCCATACCAAACACTAGCGTAAAATAAGCATACATATAAAAGTCGATTGCACCAGGCGTTCCCACGCTCCGTCCGTGTGCGGTGACAGCGGGGGGTCGAAGGTCTATCTGACGCCCTTCGATGTGGCCTCGTCTCGGAGGCGGGCGTCCTTTGCCAGGCTGCGCGTCGCAGCGACCGTCTCCGTGTCGGCCCCTTTGAAATTCGTTCCCTCGTCCGAGTACGGATGGGTCGGGTGGCCTCTGCGAGCTGCCATTCGTCTCAGGGCCTGGATCGTGGAGTCGGTACTCGGAGAGGGGGTTATTTCGATATGGACAGCCCTCGTGGTCATGCACGCGCAGAGTGCTCCGTAGCTCTTCTCCCGGCGCCTCGTCACTGTCACGGGCCCGAACATGTCCACGCCGCAGTGAGTAAAGGGTCGGGCGTCATCCACCTGCTGGACGTCGGTACGTAGGCGGGTCACGAAGAAGCTCTCTTTCATATCGCTCGTAATGGCCACTGCGTTGCGCACGTATCGGGCGCTACCGGGTGAGCACGCGGCTCCGAATGTTATCGATGACATTTTAAATGTTTTCAGAGGCATCTCCGGATCCTCCCTCCATAGGAACTGGGATTGTCGATCTTCTTCCTTGATTTTTATCTGGAGAAACATCTCGCAGATGCCATCAATTTGTCATTTAGGGAGGTGCCTCTGCGCCGGCTCGCGGCATCCAACACTACCCTAATTTTTGCGGGTTTATTTGGATTTATCACGGCGTGATAAGTGAAGTAGGTACCGTCTTCTCGGCACTCTTTTGTTTATCTCGTCTTCGTTCGTTTCAATTGCGTAGGCTTTATCCAGATAATACTGTATTTTCTCAGTCGGTGCGCTCGCACCGTACGGACCACATCAAAATACATACAATATATAGACGCTACTATTATAGATTTATTTCGAGACACTAATTTACATACTAACTATATTTTAACAATGAAATGCGAGGGCTGTTCCTTTGCTGTGGCAAACAAATCCTTTATTAACGGAACAGCCCTTCGCTTACAATTCTCTCATTAATTTGCGGAGGGCCAAATGTCCGCAACAGGAAGCTTCTTACTGTGCACTTCTCCGCGATTATTAAATACGGCGAAAGCTCCTCCCGCTTTTCCTTCGGCTTTGCCGCCATCCGTGTATATGTCAATTTCTTCTATCGGAATTTCAAGTCCGCCATACGACTCGTGTCCGGGTAGCGGGTGATCTCTTCAATTTGTTCACTCGGATGCGGCAGTTCCGTGCAGGCGATCTTCCCCCGGTGCTCTTGGTCTTCTGGTCCACTTTTTTTCACAATTTAACCTACCGGTTTGGACAAGAACCTCGTCATCATCGGGGTTTATTTTCACCTTTCGAGAAAACATATGTTTTCAGTTCGGTCAGTTCGGTTGTCCACCGTGGGCATTTTTCAGGAGGCGCAGTTCTGATTGTGGGGATTGATAATGGACAAGTTTATAGATTGCGTCTATATATTTACCCACTTGTCTGTTTGAGACACTGTTTGTTGTTTGAGTGCTGTGGGGCGCCAAACCTCACACTTTGAACTGTAGATAGATGCGGTGTGTCTTCTGCAGCGCTTCGCTTCTGGGGCGTAACTCCCAGAAGTTCTGAAGTCCTGCGGCGAGGTGAGAATATTTACAAGTAAATATTCTAAATCCGATTCCGATGCGTAGGTCGAGGTGTGTACCGGTTCGTAGTCCGTGGTCGTAGCGATGAGTCAAGTCCAGGGGGGAGAATCCAGTAGAGTAGCGAAGGGTAGAGCGAGCGGAGAAATAAAACACCAAGTTCAGTCGTCCAGGATGGAATGAATTTATTTTACAAAGGATACACACATTTATACCTATACGGAGCTAATCTGCCGGGCTAGTCCCCCTATTGCCTACGTGCGCGGCCCCCGCCACTTTTCTGCTGGGTTCCCGTTGGCCCCAGCGTAAGTAGTGGGAGCCTCGCCCCCTTTCCCCGCTCAGTCTGGCGGGTTTCAATATGGGGACAGCTGCTCGGACAGAGTCGCTCCGTTTTATATCGCTTTCAAATACAAATATTCTATATCTATCTTAAAATTAAATTATGTTTATTGCGAGGGCTGTTCCTCTGTGGCAATGCAAACCATTTATTTAGGAACAGCCTCTCGCTTACAATTGGTACATTTATAATAATTATGACTATATTACAAATGTGGTCCTTTTTCGGACCTCATTTCGGTGGTCCGTTACAAGTGCTATATCTGGTGAGGATAGACCCTTTTCTTTTTAAAAAAAATTTTAAGTTGAGCTAAATTTTTCCTAGTTTGCTTTGCTGGTTTTGTACAAGAAGGTAGTATCTACGTTATCTTTATTGTTCGAGTGACTTTCTCAACGATGCAGTGAACTTTTGCATCTCAACGATGCAGTGGCACACGGTCTTCCGTCCGTCTCGGGCGCGAGAAACAGGGGGGTCTCCCCCTCGGTGGTCTCCGTCTCCGTCACCTCGACGGCGTAGCCCTGGAGCTTCAGATCCTCTTCGATCTCGGCGGGCGGCAGCTCGGGCAGTCCGCGGAAGATGGCCTTTTTCGTTCGCCGCTCCTCCGTCAACGTAACTAACCGCTAACGTGTGGAATTCGAGGCGAGGCGCCTCTTTGACCCTCCTGTGGTCGTCCATATTCTGTAGTTGTATACGGGCGGTGCCTCGCCGTCCGTATTTCAACGTGAAGGCCTTCGCGATCCCCGAGATGACGGAGGTCACTCGAAGGTGCGTCATCTCGCCCATCGAGATGTCCCGGTGCGGGCCTCCGCGTCTCCGCACCCGCGAGCGAGGGATCTCCCTCGCGCGTTATCCCCGGCATGGGGGTCCTTCGTCAAATACGTGTAGAGTTCGCGAAACTCTTCTGGTAATATCTGCTTCCTTCCATTCGGGCAGCGGTGTGTGGCAGCTCGGTAGCGGCAGATCACGTAGCGGTAGCGGGTAGTGACGCGGTTGCAGCAAGGCGGTCGGGCAGTGTAGCGGAGCGGTGGCAAAAAACAGACCCGTACTGGTCGGCGGTTAGCGGCAACTCTCTCTGGTCTCTCTGTCTGGCCTCCTCCTATTCCTCTCTCATGGCGTTTTTTGTTTTTTTTTTTTTGTTTCACTGAATTTACATTTAATTGTTCCTGATGGGACAAGACTACACTTTGGAGTAACTGCGCTAAGCGCATCGACTCCATTTAGAAAATTAAAGTTACTATCACTATCACTGTATTGAGAAAAAGACAAATCAAACACTTTGTAGGGAAAGTGGCAAATTAAAAACCCTACGCGAAATCTAAGGGGAAAGCACTACGCGAAGTTAAGTATTTCACACTTCACTATCACTCTAATAATGCACTGCACTACACTACACCACATGCTGCACTGCACTGCACCTATAATATCACACACTGCACTACACTTATGACATCAGACACTGCACTGCACCATACACTGCACTGCACTACACTTATGACATCAGACACTGCACTGCACTACACTACACTGCTAGAAGAAAATGCATTTGTTAAGGGATATTATAATACATGCTAAATAAGTTATTTGAGAACATGCTAAGTTAATTTATAATATATCTTAACATAAGTCAAATATTAATTTATATACTTATCCTGATGCTGAAAAAGAGAGATATTAGTAGGGAGGCGAGGAGGCGATCTGCCGCTGCTGCTCGTCCATCAGTCTGGGGGTCTCGTGCCCAACATTAGGTAATGTTTCGGCAGCCTGTGCTTGTAATTGTATAAGTGGAAGTAGGGGCTGTCTGAGTTGTATTGTCCGAGTGTGTTGATTAAAGGATTTGTATGTGTCGGGAGTGTCTCGTAGAATTTTCTCGTTTGTGTTGATTAAAATTCTACGAGTGTCGGGATGCGTTTGTCAGTGTGTAGTCTTTTGAGGTTGCAATGCCTCGGTGTGTCGTGTGTCAAATCAAATTAACTCACCGAGCGGCTGGAGGTCTCGGTGATGAACTGTAGTGTCTATCAAAATTTACGAATCACTGTTATCGCGGCCTGCGCGACTCTCCGAGTGTCGGGAGTCGAGATCCTTACTCGTCTTTCAGGAGGCGCTCTAGTCCGTTGCTCCGAGAGACGATACTAGGTCGCGGATAACAATGATTGAGTGTCAATGTCACTGAGAATCTCACACGCGAAGGTAACACGGGAATTTCACACGCGAAAGTAACACGGAAATAAGCGTGCGGCAGGTTTCCAAACTTTCCGGGCAGCGGCGTGATTGCGGCAAGGCAGTCGGGCAGTCAGCGGGCGGTCAGCGGCGACTCGTCGTGTGCGTCGCGTGTCGTCTATCGGTTGTGAGGTCTGGCTCGGTAGTTATTAATTGAGCTTCGGTGCCATCTTTACTTAACGAGTCCATTTGTACAGATTCATTTTTGTAAGTCGGCATTTTTCCAAGGGCATCTGACACTGTTAGTATTAGCCAATGGTTGTATTGCGTCTTTGCGATCATTTCTGGAAAGCTAGTTCCAGTGATTCCAATGCTGTTCAGGATTTGTCGCATCTCTGCTCTTCTCGGTCCTACGCGTCCCGAGTATCCAGATAGATTCAGCGTGGCACGTGTGCCTGGCGGAATGCGTCTGAAATTCACTCGTGGCTCGTCGGGAGCTGTAGAAGCGGTCGTGAGAGTATCTGCAACGATACCTAGGCATGGAAAGAGGTTGTGTGTGTCCGTGGTATCCTCCAAACCCTCCTGCTTGTGCAGTTGGGAACGGAACAGTTCCGAACTCTGTTGTTTTTCCCATCTTATCAGTCACATCTCCGATTGACTTGATAAACGAGTATAACGGTTTTTGCAGGTTAAGTGCCTGTGATGACAGTGCTTTGCGTACTTCCTTCTCTTCCGTAGTCAGTGCGGGGCGGGATTGTTTTGACTTGATTTCAATGATTTTACCCCGCAGCAAAGCTGTTGAATAGTATATTAACATCTCCTTTGACAACGTTTTGTCCATAGCTTTTTGGTCTGTACCGTGGTTGACGTAAACCTCGCGGATTACATCACCCAGTCGAGCGAGAGTCGGAGTAAATGTTGTAGTCGTGTCAAGTTCTCGTACTGAAACATCGAGTCTAAGTAGAGTGGTTCATTCTTTTGGGGCGTTGGATTAGCATTTCTCTCCGATGAACTTGGCGGCGTCACCTTGGAGTCCTTGGGTCCTTTTGAAAATTTGGGCTTCGCTTCACCTTCGAGTGCTGCGGCCCTCTTCGTTGGATCCAAATTCTCGGGTTCGCCTCGATAACTGCCCCGACCATCGAAAGTAGTCCCCGCCTCGGGGTGAGGGCTCCGCGTAGATTCCTCTTCCGTCATCTCTGCGGGGCGGAGCTCTGTCGACCCATTCGCGTACCGGGTAGCGATCGCGTTCGTCCGGTGCGCGCCAACGCAAGCCAGAGGTTTCCAAACGCCTCGGCTCCGCGTTGCCAGTAGGCGCCGGGCCATGTCCCCCGGGCGCCTCTCCTCTGTGGCCGGTCAGTTCGTCCCGCGATTCCCCAGCAAATCGCGTAGGTTCCGGATCCAACACCGGAACCGGTAGAGCTGCGGCCGATGTCCTGTATTCCGTTCTGGGCTGATTGGCGGCGTCGTCTTGCCGCGTTTGTAGGTGGGTGGATTGTTCGACACCCGGTTGTGACTCCTCCTTGAGTCTTTCCGTGCGGGGCGCCGAAACTGTGACGCCACCCGCAATAACCTCCCCCCCTGGGGAGCTTACGTTAGCTGCTGTGCACTTCGACAACAGCTCACGGAGTTGCTGGAACTGCCTCTCGTTGCTGGCGGCTAGCTCCGCCATCTGGCGGCGCAAGTCGCTACTCGTATCAGTCCGGACTGAACTGACAGAGTCCCGATCCTCCTCACGGCGCTGCTCTTCGGGCTCCATGGCGACGTTGCGTCCCGACCTCAGGGATGCAGGCATCGTAGCTGGAGACTGCGTTGAAGGATCCGGCTCGAAGGACCAAAATGTAACCGGCGTGGGTTACGTGCGATGACTGAAGAAATATATACGCCTGGTCTTCACTCGGAATCTCCCAACTTTGCCACCGTTGTAAGGGGTGACGTTCCAGACGGCCCCGCCGTACCGAGTTACCGAGTAAGCTGGATACGGACGGAGGTGACTGGATGTATGAGCCGGGAAGAGCGGCACTGGACCGACAAGTCAACCTCAATAGCCCTGATAAGGGCTTTCCGAAACTGGTCCGTGAATCGGTACAATGAGGCGAAACGGCCCAGGCTGGCGGCGCGGCGAGTCGTCCAAGGAGCGGGAGCGGAGAAATGAAACACAGGTTTCAGCAGTCACACCAGAACTGATTTATTATTTCAAAATGCGCCCTCTATATACCCGGCCGTGATCGCGTACCGCCCGACAGTGGGAAAGTACAGCCAATCAGCGGCCGGGGGAGAGAGACAGCCATATCTCTGTCTCTCTCTAATGGGCACCGGACGGGTTACACTTTTATACCGTACCGGTGCCGTTCCAACAGTTCAACAATTATTACGAGTTATTACAAGCCATTTTATCCTATACATTATCCGTAATATCTATTTATTCTACTTAATATCTAGGCGCACTTAACATATTTTCTCATCCTTACTTATATCTAATACATTTGGTGCCGAAGCCATATCAAAATTGGTACAATTCCTAGAGGCCCTTCTTCGGGCCGCATTCCGACGGGCGACCGTCTCGCTCGCCGCCAGGCGCCTGGAATTCCTTTTCAGGGCCGCCGCACGGGGTGTGCGATCTGTCCGTAACAGTGCCGAAGCCATAAAAAGTGTGCATGAAATCCCATGTCCTGAAAAGTCCTTCGGGCCGCAGTGTGGCGGGCAGCCGTCTCGCCCGCCGAGCCCCGGGTTCCTTTTCTGGGCCGCCGCACGGGGTATGCGATGACGTCGCTCACACCCGGCGTATTTGATTTCGACCATCCCGTCCGAGTGGTAGTCTCGAAAGACGTAAATGTTCTTCGGACAGTCTAGTTTGGCGAGCTGATTTAGTACGTGGCTCCTTTGATACCGAGGGATGTGAGCTCCCTTTTTTGTAGATTGTTTAATGAGAGTGACCGCGTTCACCGTGGCGTCTTCGGCACTCTCTTGCTGCGTGAATCCGTATCGGTTAAGACTTAGTTTCTCGAGTTTATTGAATCTCCGTGAGATTCTTTCGATTAAAAGTTTTTCCAGGACTTTTCGCGACTATCGGCCTGTAGGAGGTTACGTTTCCGTAATCTTCCTTTCCGGGTTTGGGGATTGTTTTGATGCTGGCTATCTTCCGTAGGGCCGGGAAGCAGCCGAGTCTCAGACTCGCATCGAAGACGCTACGGAAGATATCGGGAATGATTTCGAGGGATTTTTGGCATATGTCGGCCGTGATGTGATCGCGGCCCGGCGCTTTACCCGAGTCTATTTTATTTAGTATGTTTTTGATTTCCGGTGCGGTGAATGGTTTATCGTCGTCCGTCGATAGGGAGTTTCTCAGTATTTTTTGCACCGTGGACCAGACAGTGTCTTTGTTTTGTCCGGTGCAAAAATCCTTCCAGCTTTTAATTTTCGCTTTAGAAATGGCTTCTTTATATTTTTGTTTGATCTGTAAGTAAGCAGGTAAAGTTACGGAGTTCCTTCTGCCTGCGGCTGAATTTGTCATCTTCCTGTCCAGTCTGATGACTTCTTTTTTAATATATTATTAGATTAAAACCAATATTTTTAGCTTTTCCACTTTATTTTTATTTGACCAGCGACCGGGTTTCGTCGTTACCGACATCATCAGACTGGTGGGAGGTTATACAAATTGTTATATTATATAAAAAACAAGGCAGGAGTTGATAACCGTGATTTGATATAATTTTGTTGAGAAATTAATTTAATTTGAGTGAATTTAAGTATTGTACGGTTTTTTGTATTGAGAGCACAATTTTATATAAAGTTATAATAGATTTGCATTGTACGCGACGCGGCGACTAGGCAATCGCGCCGCAGCACAAAGTACTGTAGATGCCGCAGGTGCTGGCGTCAGCGCAGAGCGGCCGGGCAAGTCTCAGTCCGCGGCCGCGCTCGACGGTGAATCTACCCGCGTAGAGATCCACCGAAAGCCCAGAGATCCCTTGCGATCGCCGGCGAAATCGGTATGTAGCACCGGCAGTCGCAACCTGCACGCAGCAGGCAACCGGGTCGTAAGTCCGGTATCGCTCCGTCGGGTCGTCGCGGCGGCTCCGTCGTCGTCCAGTCCGGGTGCAGTCAGCTCCAAAGTAAATCCGAGTCCAAGTCCAGGGGGTAGCGGCGGTCGAATGTTCCTGAGGGGCGATGAGTCCGGGCGGGCAGCGAAGTCGGGAAGAAGCGGGGCGGAGAGAAGAAAACGCAGCGGTAGTCGGTCGAAATCTGATTTATTAAGCTGAATGTAGCCCTATATATACCCGCTCTGGGTGCCTCGCCGTAGCGCCGCCCGGCCGTGCCTGACCAATCGCGGAGGGGGGTATGTCCGCCAATCACGGCGTAGAGGGAGCGAGGGCATTCGCGTACCGTCTCCCTCTAGCACGTATAAGGACATCCCCACTCCGCTACTTCGGCGCAGTCGAGCGCGCACCGCAGAGCAGTATACACTTTACAATTTATTCAGTCTATAATAATCTTAAAAATAGCTTAATCTAACCTAGAGCTATTTCTCTCCTCGGTATGGGCAAAGACCACCCCCGAAAGCGACACATTTCAGTCTTTATTGAGGGGGTAGTACATTGCTAACACATACCGAGGTCCCTAAGCTAATTAATTCTATTTCTAAATCTACGTTTTCTTTACGTCGGCTACACAGAGTCTCGTGAGTATTACTTTCTCGAGCAGTTTGCTGAGAGTGTTGAGTAGACTGATCGGTCTGTAGTTAGCTGGGTTTGTATGGTCTTTTCCCGGTTTGGTGAAAGGCAATACCGTGGGCTGTTTCCACGCAGTGGGAAAGTGGCTGTGGATCATGCAGGCGTTGTATATTTTTGTCAGCTCGATAATCGCGCGCCGCGGTAGTTGTTTGATTAGAATGTTGTGTATTTGATCGGGCCCCGGGGCGGTGTTTGTGCGCAGTTTCCTAATGATGTGTGCGAGCTCTGCGGGGGAGCAGAGATTCATCTCCTCCGGGTCGGTTTGACGGGACCGTTCGAGTTCGAGGAGCGTAGCGCTTACTTGTCGATCCTTTTCGGGATCGGCAATGCCGTCCGTGACGGTGTACGCTCTCTCGAATGCGTCCGCGAGCATGTCGGCTTTCGCAGCATCCGAAGACGCCACTACGGCCGAGCCCGGTATCGTCAAGGGAGGGATGGTCGTCCCTCTTCTCTTCAGGCCCTTGGCCACCTGCCAGACGGCGGTGTGGCCGGGCCTGAATGTCGCGAGTTTTTTCCTCCACAGAGCGTTCTTGAGAAGTGTGATCTGTTCTTTAATTTCGCGTTGTAAGATATTTACTGCGCTTTTAAAGTAAGTGTCTCGCGTGCTCTGGTAAATTCTGTGCGTGAGGTGCGAGGACCGGTATTTCTGCATCTCGACGATGCAGTGGCACACGGTCTTCACGGTCGCCGACATCCTCCCCATGTCCGTCTCGGGCGCGAACTGAGCCAGATACAGGGGGGCCTCCCCTTTGGTGCGCATTTCCGTCACCTTGACGGCGTAGCCCTGGATCTTGAAATCCTCTTCTATCTCGGTGGGCGGCAGTTTGGGCAGTCCGCGGAGGACGGCCTTCTTAGTTCGCTGCTCCTCCGTCGCGAACGTGTGAAATTCGAGGCGCCTCACCTCAAATTCTTCCTTGACCCTCCTGTGGTCCTCTAGGTTTTGAAGTAGTATACGGGCGGTGCCTCGCCGTCCGTATTTTAGAGTGAAAGCCTTCGTGACCCCCGAGATGATGGAGGTCACTTGCAGGTGCGTCATCTCGCCCATCGAGATGACGACGGGCGAGATTCTCGTATGCCGCGTCTTGGCGGCGTGGCTGGGTCCGGTGGTCGTTGCGGGGGGGGTCGCAGGGCGGTGTGCGGGGCGTTTCGGAGGAGGACTCACTCCCGGAGCATCTCCGACCTCGGGGAGCTCCCCAAAACGGTTGCCCGTTTCCATCGGGGGAGTTGGCGGTCGGCTCCTCTTAGAAGCCGTCGGTTTTTGTGCGGGCCTCCATACCTCCGCACCCGCAAGCATGGGATCACCGTCGTGTGTGATCCCTAGTATGGGGGCATCCTCGTCCTGAGTATCCTTCGTCAAAAGTTGGTAGAGTTCGTAGAACTCTACCGGTAGGATTTGTTTTCTTCCGTCCGGTAGGACGCAAAAGAAGTGTTCTCGGCGGGGGCCCGCCGAGTCCTCCTCCATGGTGGTTGAGCGGTTAGTGATGGCTCGGTAGCGGCAGGAGAGCGGCAAGTGGTAGCGGGTCTCGTCGTAAGGCAGCAAGGTGGTCGGGCAGCGTAGCGGAGCGGTGTGCGAGAAGTAGGTCCGTACAGCTCGGCGGTTAGGCGTACCTCGATGGATTGCCCGAACATCGTTATGTTTGGAGGAGTTCGCGGTCTCCTGCGAGTGAAAAGTGTGGTCACACTTTTACTCGGATTTATGGTAACTCGCCATTGTTTGCACCATTTTTCCAGGGCGTCGCATTGTTTTTGAACTCTCTCCTTTGCCAGGAGGGCGCTCAGCGAGCTCGACATGATTGCCGTGTCGTCGGCGAACTGCGCGATCTGAGTGTTGTAGTCGAGCGCAGCCGGTATGTCGCTCGAGTATACGTTGTATAGGATCGGTCCTAGCAGTGAGCCTTGTGGGACTCCCGCTCTGATGGGGCGTTCAGTCGAGAAGTGCGCATTCAATTTTATTCTGAACGTGCGATTTGCTAGATAATTAGCAATCAGCTGGATGGTCGAACGGGGTATTCCGAACGTGTCCATTTTGTATAGCAGGCCGGTGTGCCATACTCTGTCGAAAGCCTTACTGACGTCTAGAGATAACACTGCCGTGTGTTTGCGCGTATTGAAACCGTTGGTTATCTGCTCTACCACGCGAAGTAATTGGTGCAGCGTAGAGTGGTTAGCTCTGAAGCCGTGCTGCGTGTCCGGAATTATCGATTTTTCCGAGACTGTATCCTTCAACCGTTTGAGGATGATTTTCTCCAATACTTTGGAGAGACACGGAAGTAGACTGATCGGGCGGTGGTTTTGCGCGTCGAGTGGGTCCTTCCCCGGTTTGGGGATCAAGATGACGTCGGCTTGTTTGAATGCGGCGGGGAATTTACGGAGACGTAATGAGGCGTTTGAGATGGCTGTTATTGCGCAGATTCCCTTAGGGGGAATGTGTTTGAGGACTTTGTTCGAAATGGCGTCCGGGCCGGGAGCTTTTTTATTTTCGAGACGTGATATTATGGATTGGACCTCGCGCGGGGTGGTGAATTTAATCGCGGGGCCTTCTGGGAGTGAGTTTAAGAGTCTCTCTACGTGGAAGTTAACCTCGTCGACGAACGAGGGATCGTCGTGGGTGGTGTTCGGGGTGAACTGGGCTTCTAGGCTATCCGCGAAGGCTTCTGCCTTTTCCGCAGCGGAATAGACTGGTCCGTTGGGGCCGTTTAATGGGGAAATTCGCGTTTTAGGTCTTTTTAGGGACTTTGTAATTTTCCAGAAGGCGTTGCGGTCCTCGTCTAGGGATGAGATGAAGTCGTGCCATCGATCGTTGCGAAAGTCGCTTAAGGCTCTTTTAGCTTGTGCTGCGAGTCGGTTCATGCGCCTGCGGTCGGTCGGGTCGCGGTATTTTTGCCAGTCGGCGCGTGCTTTGTTCTTCTCCCTTATGATGCTTTTCAGATCGTCCGGGAGGTCGGGACGGTATTTGTCGATTTGGACTTCGACCGTGGCTGCAGCGGTAGCCTCTTTGATTTGACACACGAGGGTGGAGACGGCCGTGTTTAAGCTCGCTTCGTCGGGGATGGAAGTGGGGATCGTGATGGATTCGACTATTCGGGGAAGTTTCGTCCAAGAAACTTTCTTCCTATTCAGTCCGACGGGGTCGGAGGGTAAGGTTCCGTCGGAGAGGTAGAGGAGCACGGGGTTGTGGTCCGACGAGAGCTCGCTTAGCACTTGCATGCTATACGCGTGAGTCGAGTTAGACATGACGATTATGTCTATGACGTCGGGGTTACCGTTATGCGGGTACAGCGTCGGGACGTCCGGTGCGTCTACGACGACCGAGGAGTGAATCGAGTAGTCGAACAAACTCCTACCTTTTTGATTGTTGAATCTACTGTGCCAGGAGGCGTGCTTAGCATTCAGGTCTCCTGCGAGGATTGTCGGAGTGTCGTCGGTGAACACTTTGTCCAGGTCCTCCGCGATGAGGTGCCTTTTCGGCGGGGTGTAGGCGGCTACGAGTTTGAGTGGTCCGGAGTTTTTTGTACTTATGACGACCGCGGTGGTTTCAATATTGTCGTTAGTCGCGGAGTCGAAGTGGCAATGGTCGATCGAATTCTTTATTATTATCGCGGTGCCACCTCCTCGGGTGTGCGTGCGATCGGTACGATACGTGACGTAGTTGGGAAAGCTAATTTTGTCGCTGGGTTTGAGCCATGATTCATTTATGAGCAGGACGTCTAGGTTGTACTCGGACAGAAATTCGGTGATTTCTGTCTTATGGGCCTTCACTTGACCGTTAGCGTTCCAGAACGCTGCCTGAAGGGCTTCCGGGTTGAAAGTTTTTCTGGCTAATTAGCGCGTTGATGTGGTTCAACATCTCAGATGCTGAAGCCATGAAGGTCGCTAGCTGTTGCGCTGCAGCTGTGAGCGCCTCCAGTGGAGGGGGGGCGGGGTGACGGGCGGTGCGTGTGTCGGCGGACGCGGGTTGGGGACGCGGGGGTTGGGGGTGCGGGTGTTGGGGACGCGGGGGTTGGGGGCGCCGGTGTTGGGGACGCCTGATGTCCCTGAGGTGCGTCGCGTAAGCGGGTGCGGGCCATTGCGGTACGGGGGGAGAGGGGTGCGGGGGACAGTAGTATGATTGGGGAGAGGGTTGGGTGGGTCTGGGGGTGGTGTGGGTGGTGGTAGGTCGGGGGGTGGTGAGAGTTTGGCCGCGTGTTTGGCGGTGTTCACGCCTCTGAGCCGGTTTTGGGGTGGGTTTGGCGGGGCAGCCTTTGTAGTTTGCCGTGTGCGGGCCGTCGCACAGGGCGCATTTCGCCGGCGTTTCGCGCGGTTTCTTGCATGCGGCGGAAGCGTGTCCGGCTCCGCATTATACACAGCGCGGCTGGGCGTTGCAGCACGACGCTGAGTGTCCGTATGTTTGACATTTAAAACATTGGCCCATACGGGGGCGGGAGCGTAGTCTCTCAACGTTGATCCTGAGGTGCAGGATTGTTTGAAGATCCGTGAAGATCTTCTTGGAGGCATCGGTGTGCCTCAGGTTCACGAGCATGAGCGGGATCGGCTTGCGGTTGCCGCCCGTTCTCATCCGGTGTACGGATATGACCTCGTACTTTGAGGCCAATTCGTTTACTACGTCCTGCGCTTCTACCGTTTCGGGTATTCCGCGCAGGACAATCTTCAGCGGCTTTTCGCCGGGAAGACGGAAAGAGTGATGGTCTACATTCTGCTCCATCAGCATCTTTGTGACCTTATGGTGGTCACGCGGTGTTTTGACGAAGACCCAGAGGGTTTCGCCCCTATTTTTTGCCGTGAAGTCAATTCCACGGGTCTCCATTGACTTTGCGAGGGCCCTCCAGTTGTCCTTTTTGTGGAGGACAATGGGGGGAATTCGCGAGGGCACGGGGGTCGGATCGGGGATTGCCGAATCTATTTGAGAAGCCGTCACGGGAGAGTTAGATCGCATTGTCGGTACGGGCGCGGGCGCGGGGTAGATCGGTGCGGGGGTGGTCGGTACGGGCGCGGGGGTGATCGGTCGCAGGGACGCGGGGCTAGCGCGGTCCCGTTTTGGGGGTGGAGATTTCGCCTTCTTGGGTGAGGCGGGCGGAGAGGGACGGTTCCTCTTTCGTGACTGAATGGTGACCCATTCCATCGAGGTGGAGGCGGAGGCGACGGGGGACGGTGCGCGACGTCGGCGCGTCGGCGAGTTGGTCGGTGTACGAACCTCGTCGGACGAACTTTCATCCGACGAGTATTCTGAAGAGGAGGCGGAGTCCGTTTTCCGCCTCTTCTCCTCTCTATGCCTTTGTAGGCATAGTTTGATAAGGTGCGATTTCTCCTTAGGGGAGAGATCGCGGTGCTCACGGGCACCTAGAAAGTCGTCTAAGTCCGACTCGTACTCGGTCGGACTGTCGTTTCGGTCGAGTTGGGGGGGGGGCATTGTGGATGGCGTGAGGCGCCCTACATGGGGAGGAGGATTCCTATGCTCTCTTTTTAATGAAAAATACCTGAGCCAATCGAAACAAGTCAAATAAAGTTAACTCACCGAGCGGCTGGAGGTCTTGGTGATGCACTGTAGTGTCTATCACAATTATCGAATCACTGTTATCGCGGCCTGCGTGACTCTCCGAGTGTCGGGAGTCGAGATCCTTACTCGTCTTTCAGGAGGCGCTCTTGTCCGTTACTCTGAGAGACGATACTAGGTCGCGGATAACAATGATTGAGTGTCAATGTCACTGATAACTTCACGCGCGAAGGTAACACGGGAATTTCACACGCGAAGGTAACACGATTTCACGATTTCACACGCGAAGGAAATAAACGGGCGGCGGGTTTTTAAACTTTCCGGGC
This sequence comes from Brachycentrus maculatus, assembly GCF_059751285.1. Taxonomy (NCBI): domain Eukaryota; kingdom Metazoa; phylum Arthropoda; class Insecta; order Trichoptera; family Brachycentridae; genus Brachycentrus; species Brachycentrus maculatus. Next base: position 34,595 of record NW_028280894.1, read on the forward strand.
AGCGGCGTGATTGCTTCAAGGCGGTCGGGCAGCTTAGCGGAGCGGAGTGGAGCGAGCGAGGTCCGTACTGCTCGACGGTAAGCGGCCGCGTCGTCGTCGTGAATGGAATGAATTTATTTAAGAAGATACACATATTTATATCCATACGGAGCTAATCCGCCGGGCTGGTCCCCCTATTGCCTACGTGCGCGGCCCCCGCCACTTTTCTGCTGGGTTCCCGTTGGCCACAGCGTAAGTAGTGGTAGCCACGCCCCCTTTCCCCGCTCAGTCTGGCGGCTTTCAATATGGGGACGGCTGCTCGGCGGTGTCGCTCCGTATTATATCCCTTACAATACAAATAATCTCTATACTATCTTAAACTAAATCCTGTTTATTGCGAGGGCTGTTCCTCTGTGGCAATGCAAACCATTTATTTAGGAACAGCCTCTCGCTTACAATTGGTACATTTATAATAATTATGACTATATTACAAATGTGGTCCTTTTTCGGACCTCATTTTGTCTGGTCCGTTACAACATTTGTGTAAGATTTTTACATTAATATCTTTATCAAAATCACGATTTGACTCTATTAATTGGTTTGCAAAAGTGGAGTTTTCTTTTTTATTTCTCCAACTTTGGACGTGTCGGTTTATTCTTATTTTAAACGATGGTTCCGTTTGGCCCGCGTATTCAGCACTGCCCGCCCGATGACCCACGACCTAATAACCTCACACCAAACCAAACCTCACACTTTGAACTGTAGATAGGTGCGGTGTGTCTTCTGCAGCGCTTCGCTTCTGGGGGCGTAAATCCCACAAGTTCTGAATTCGATACATGCGTCACCGGATGATTATTTACAGTGTACTCCGCTTCGGCCGAGATTGTGCGCAGTACTTCCTCTTGCGGGGCCTGCTCTTTCAGAGTGGCGCGGAAGGCTCGTTTAACCGATCTATCGAGCCTCTCCCGCGCTCCCCCCGTGTGGGGAGCCGCCGGCGGTGTGAACTTCCATTCTATTTTTCGTGTCGAAAGCTCGGCCAACAGTTTAGGATCCTGCTGCAATTCCTCTACGGCGCTGCGTAGCTCGCGATCCGCGCCGTGGAAATTCGTCCCGTTATCAGAGTAGAAGATCTGGGGCCGTCCTCGGCGGGCTCCCATCCGCTGTATCGCCATGATGGTCGCGTCGCTCTCTAGTGATGCGACCGGCTCTACGTGCGCGGCACGCGTTGTCAGGCACGCGAACAGCGCTCCGTAACGCTTCTCTCGTCGCCTCCCGACCGTTACCGCCATAGGGCCGAAGAAATCGAGGCCGCAGTGCGTGAAGGGGGGCAGCCTGTAGGCCATCCTTGCTGGCGGGAGCTGCCCCATCAGGGGTTGCCTCGGTTTACTGCGCATAAGGATGCAGCGCTGGCATTCCCTTCCTATTTTCTTCGTCGCGCTCTGCAGTCGTAGGATGAAAAAACGCGTCCGTAAATCTGCCATGATTCTCTCGGTTCCAGCGTGACGGCCCATGTGGTAATAATGGCGGATAAGCAACTTTGCGTAATCGCACTTACCATCGAGGATAATTGGGGCGTCGAGCTCCAGGGTTTTCTTGGCCGCTTGATCCACAGGACCTCCGCGTCCTTGACTTCCGACGCACGAAGCTCTGACCGTCCGCCCGGTTCTTGCGTTATTTCATCGTGAGGGCGGCATCTTTGGATAAAGCGTAGGACCCAAGCTGTGGTCCTTATCAGTCGGTGCCACGAAGAGAAGCGTTCTAATAAGGGGAGGGCCTCGTCCTTGTTTAGGTGTCCGGTGACATGGTGTGCTGGTCTTTCCTCCGAGGAGTCTCTCGCTGGAACGGTGAGTGCCTTTTCGATCGGCCAACGTGCCTCAGGCTCCTTGATGAATCGGGGTCCATTAAACCACAGTCCTTCTCTGGTCAGGTCTGGCGCGCCCTTTCCCCTTGTGCCTATATCCGCAGGGTTGTCTTTTGTAGGCACCCACTTCTGGTCCCTCACAACGGCACTGGGGCTTCCGAAACGGCCCTCCAAGATGCGCATGACTTCGGTCGCGTTCCTCGGGTCCAGTATTAGGTACTCCACTGTCCGCCGCGCGGTCCCAGACAGCGCCGTCTGTAATCTGCGTATATTCTCCATTCGTGTCGGCGCCCCTTCCCAGGGGTCGAATCGGGGGGGGCCTCCAGCCAGCGTGAGCCTCTTCGCTGCCTGGCGCTGCGGTGGTGGCGTCCCCTACGGAGGCGCTGATAGCGGGTACAGCGTGTGATACCTCAACGAGAGCGGCAATCGGTTCTTTTATCCGCTTATCTGTATCTCTCCGTTTCTCATCTGTTTCTGTCGCCTGGCGTAGCAACTCGCGCCGGCTCGGGTCTGTCGTCATCGCCGGTGATGATGCCGATGATGAGTCTCCTCCGTGTAGTGGTAGGATGTCTGCGGCTGGCGCCGCGTCCCGAGTGAGGGTCCCCTCAGCAGGGGCCTCTTCGGCGGGGTTCTCCTCGACTCACAAAATGAGTTTCTACAGCCGGCACGGTTTCATACCGTGTCGGCGCTGCATAACGGTAAAGTACCGTTACTCGGATAACGGGATCATACCGTTATCCGAGACTTCATCCGTACAGGCCCCTCTCCGCGGGTGACCGCGCTCCCCGCTTTCCCTTCCGGGGGAGCGGGGCTCAGTCGACGCATTTGCCCCGTACGGAACACATCAAATTAAATACAAAGTCTATTTATCCAACATATATAGTCTTTCTTGATACATTCGCCGAGGGCCAGATGTCCGCAACAGGTGATTTTTACTAAACTAGAGAAAAATATGAAAAAATCATATGCTGATAAAGAGTTCTGTCGGACCGGTTTCTCTTCAAGCATCTCTGCGCTCGGCTTTGTTCGCCCCATTTTTTCCGCGGGCCTTTCTGCTTCTTTTTCCTTCAAAAAACGTGGGCCTCCAAACCACAATCTGTTCCTTGAAAGGTCTGGGTTCCCCTTGTCGCGGGTTCCAATGTCTGCCGGGTTTTCTTTCATAGGTACCCATTTCCATTCTTCACGCTAATCAGCTCATCGATTTCTCCCAATCGGTTGGCCACAAACGTTGCATATCTCAGGGGATCGCTAGACACATTATACATTATAGATCTAACATTTTCCTTATATCTAAAGTGTGTATCAAATCTCAAAAGTCCTTTTCCAGGCCGCCGCACGGGGCATGCGATCTGTCCGTAACACTCCCCCCGTGCAGCTGGTCTGCGCCTGAAGTCTCCGGGACGGGTCAAGCGCCTTGTCTTATTACTGCGATCTTTGCGGCCGGTCTGGTGTAAACCCCCCTGGGGGTCTTGATCTCCACGACGCGCACTTGGCCGTCTGCTGCTTGGTCGGCTCGGGTCACTATACCACGCGGCCATCAGTTCCTCGGCAGGTTGGGGTCAACAGTCACGACCATATCGTTCTTCTGGATCGGGGGCGCTGGATCACGCCAACGTGGGAAGGTATTCTCGCAGCCAACGGCGCCAGAACATATCCGCGGATCTCTGTGCAATTCGCCACTGTTTGCGAAGGCAGGCTCCTTCGACGTCTTCGTTGTGATGCGCCAGCGTGGGGTGCGCGCTAGCGGTTCCGATGAGCAGGTGGTTCGGGGTGAGGGGTACGTCTTCCTCGGGCCGCAGAGTTACCTGCGTCAGTGGACGGTTATTAATTGAATACTCCCTCAGCGAGTATAGTTTTCAAGGTCTCCTCCTTCGGAGCCTGCTCATTTAGGATTGCTCCGAGTGCTCGCTTCACTGATCTAACGAGCCTCTCCCGTGCCCCCCCCATGTGGGGGGAGGATGGTGGGATATACTCCCATCTTATATTGCGGATCGTCAGTTCCGCCAACAATTTTTTGTCACTTTGGAGTTCCGTCACGCTACGCGCATCTCTTTGTCCGCGCCGTGAAAATTGGTCCCGTTGTCGGAGTATAAGGCGATGGGGCATCCTCTCCGGGATATCGTCCGCCTGATCGCCATTATCGTGGTGTCCGCTTGCAGTGAGGACGCGAGTTTCAGGTGGATGGCGCGTGTGACCATACTCGTGAAGAGAACGCCATAGCGTTTTTCTCGTCTTCGGCCGACAGTCACGGCTATCGGCCCGAAGAAATCCACCGTGCAGTGCGCAAAGGGCGGCGCGCCGTACGCAAGTCTGGATGCGGGTGGTTGTCCCATCAATGAGATTCTCGGCCTGCTCCGGTTTGTTTCACAGGTCTGGCACTCTCCGTGCTATCTTCTTAGCGGCGTCCCTTGGTATTATTCCGGCGCTGTCCAAAAATGGCGTCGCGGCGTACAGACGGCTTCCGGGCGGGCTTCCCTTCCCCTCCCTTAGCATCTCTAGTTCGTCTCGAAACGCGCTCTCTTGCGACTTCTTTATCCACATATTTTCCGCGGCTTGCATCTCCGCGGCGCGCAGCTCAAACCCCCCTCCGTAACCGTAATACCCAGGCGGTTGTGCACCAGCCGGGTCCAGGAAGAGAACCGCTCCACCTGGGAGGGCCTCCTCGTTCCTCGCGTGTCCGACAGACTGTCGGACTGGTTTCTCTTCAAGCATCTCCGCGCTTGGCTTTGTTCGCCCCATTTTTTCCGTGGGCCTCCAAACCACAGTCCGTTCCTTGAAAGGTCTGGGTTCCAATGTTTGCCGGGTTTTCTTTCATAGGTACCCATTTCCATTCTTCACGCGTGGTCAGCTCGTCGATTTCTCCCAATCGGTTGGCCACAAACGTTGCATATTTCAGGGGATCACTGCGTATCCAACGCAGCACCGTGCTGCACTTAGTCCAGTAGATCGTTCTCACTATCCTCGCCTGACTCTCCTTCTTGATGGTGGCAGCCATCCGTGCCGCCATCAGTGCCGCCTGTAGCTCTAGGCGCGGTATGGAGAGCGGCTTCAGGGGGGCCACTTTCGATTTGGCCATCACGAACGCCGCGTCGCCGGCGTTCACGAAGTAGGCTATCGCACAACAAGCCTGCTCCGATGCGTCGCAGAAGATGTGTAGCGTCACGAGTCGCCCTTTAGACTGTAGCACACATCTCGGGATTCCGCATTCGTTGGTCTCCATCAGCCGGCGCCACTCTGACCACCTCTGGGAGTGCTCCGGCGACAGGGTCTCATCCCGACCCGTCTCGGAACGCCAGACGGCCTGCGGGATAATAAAGCTGACAGGGTCAAATATACTCATTGTCGCGCTCAACATTTGGCGCATGGTGGGTTTCTTGGGGATCGAGGCCATCTGGATCCCATATTCCAAGAGAAACGTGTCGCTCCTGGGGTTCCATATTAAACCCAGGACTCTTTCGGCTTTCTCTTTTGACCGTCCTCTTGAAGCACTGGAGTGTCGATCGGGAACATGAGAGACGCGTTATCGAAGCCGAACCTCACACTTTGAACTGTAGATAGGTGCGGTGTGTCTTCTGCAGCGCTTTGCTTCTGGGGGCGTAAATCCTACAAGTTCTGAAGTCCTGCGGCGAAAGGTGAGAATATTTACAAATAAATATCTCTCAAATCCGGTTCCGATGCGTAGGTCGAGGTGTATACTGGTTCGTAGTCCGTGGTCGTTGCGATGGGTCAAGTCCAGGGGGAGAATCCAGTAGAGTAGCAAAGGGTAGAGCGAGCGGAGAAATAATAACACCATGTTCGGTCGTCCAGGATGGAATGATTTATTTCAAAATGACACACATATTTATATCCATACGGAGCTAATCCGCCGGGCCGGTCCCCCTATTGCCTACGTGCGCGGCCCCCACCACTTTTCTGCTGGGTTCCCGTTGGCCCCAGCGTAAGTAGTGGGAGCCACGCCCCCTTTCCCCGCTCAGTCTGGCGGGTTTCAATATGGGGACGGCTGCTCGGACGGAGTCGCTCCGTATTATATCCCATACAAATATAAATAGTCTCTATATCTATCTTAAAAACTAAATCATGCCTATTGCGAGGGCTGTTCCTCTGTGGCGATACAATCGCTTATTTAGGAACAGCCTCTCGCTTACAAGTCGGGTACATTTATAACAATATCCAACTATTTTACAAATGTGGTCCTTTTGTGGACCTCACTTTCATCTGGTTTGTTACAGTGGCAATACAAAAATCCTTTATTAGGAACAGCCTCTCGCTTACGAATCGGGTGCATTCACAACCATATCGCCTATTTTATAAATGCGGTCCTTTTGTGGACCTCGTGTTCATCTGGTCCGTTACAGCTGTTGCAAAAATAAATTATCAGAAATAGGTTTTAATATTTGACGATAGAACGGTCATTTGTTTACCTTTATTCTGTCTACCAATTTATGTATATATTGTTTACCAATAAAAAGATATCTTTTTTATTGTTACGGATAATGCCTGACGGGTCAAGGAAAGAAAACGACAGGGACTGACTATCAAATAACTGTATGAAGAAGTATTTAAATTAATTTTAAACTGTTCAAATGTAATTGCTACGCATATTTTGGCCTGTTTTTTGTTTTTTTTTATTTAATTTAATATAGTTACATTTTTAAGTATAACATAATACAATTTGTAAACATTTATACATATGGCAAACTTAATGTTTTAGATTCGCTGTGCCTCTCCAAAAAAGAGACTGAGCTCTTGCGCTCGGAGAGGGACTTACACTCGAGGTCTAATGTTTTATATAATTAATGGTATAATAGTCTTTTTTATATTTTTTTTCAAGATTTATATGTAATGGGCATTAATTTTTGTATCTTCTATTTTTGAATTTCTTAAGGGAGCTTATTGAAATATCTAATTGCCAAATATTTGAAGTTTTGTTGAAATTGTTTAGTATTACAATTTGGAGTTGAAAAATGATTTCAGAATCTCCAAGATAAACTTTTTTTTAATTCAAATATTTGTCATCCTTTAGTAATTGAAAAATTGTGTTATTTAAAAAAAATGGTTTCAATGTTTGGGACTTTTGTAAAGAATAATTTTGTTGGATATATTTTTTAAAAATAACTTTAATTATTGTTTTCTGTACTATTTTCACAGAGTTCAGTATGTTGTTGTAAGTACCTCCCCATCCAACTATGTTATACTGCAGTAGTGAGCGTACTATAGCATAGTAAACTCTTTTTAGGTTGTCCATGTTCAGTATGTTTAGAATTCTAATAAATAAATATATATATATTTGTTTTACTAGTTTACTAATGTGACTGGTATTTCAAGTGTTGATCTATTATTACACCTAGGTATTTTATCTCTTTTTTGGACATAAAACGGAATATTTTTACAATTAGAATCCCCGCAATCACTATTGCGAATAGTATTTTTTTTATTTGTCGGTATTTGGAGTTTATGCATCCAAAAAGGGATAAAGAATGTTTTTTCTGTATTTAGAGATGATAGATTAGTGTGAAACCGGGACTTTAGGATCTTCATGTCCCTATTTGCGCGATCAATCACGGTATTATAGTAATCTCTATACTATCTTAAACTAAATCCTGTTTATTGCGAGAGCTGTTCCTCTGTGGCAATGCAAACCATTTATTTAGGAACAGCCTCTCGCTTACAATTGGTACATTTATAATAATTATGACTATATTACAAATGTGGTCCTTTTGTGGACCTCATTTCGTCTGGTTCGTTACAATATTCATGTGGACAGTCTTTTTTGATGATTTTTTCAATGATTTTATAGGTAAAATTTGGTAAAACATAGGTGTTTCATATGAGAGATATCGGTCAATAATTAGTGATTGATTCTGGCCTTCTTGTAGGCTGAGGTTTATGATGCGTGTCAAAGGTTTATAAATTTGTTTTTTATTATTGAATGAAATGAATTTGAAATTGAATTGTTACGCATAGTTTGGGCTATGTAAGTGCTTATTTTCTATGTTCAAATAAATAACTGTGAAAGAATAAACTTATTCAAAACATATGTTTATTGTTTTTATTGTTGTCACTGTTCTCAGTCAGTATGAGTAGCGTACGGAAGAGAAATCTTCTAGGTCTGAAAGAGTGTTTTTGCCTAGAATTTTCACTCATTCGTGAATTGCGTGAAATTTCAACATAAAGAGTAAATCATCAGACCCCCGGGAAGACCACCTAAAGGATGGAAGGATAGCCGGTCTTCCCCCTCCCAGGAGCGACCCGAGAATGACAGGACCTAGTCCTAAAATAAGAAGAAGTAAACCCACTCACGAGTAGGCACGGGCCATAAAACTTAAAAAGTTGAAGCCTGAGTAGGATCATAAGTGGCGTTGCATAAGCCGTAGCTAGATTTCAGAGTCAATTGGACATTTCAAAAAAAAAATCTAGGCGGTATCCGCCTCAATAAAAAAAATACTTCATTTTTGTATAATTTCTTTTATTATTTTACTCGAAAAATTACAGAAAAATAAGATTTTTGCACTATTTTACGAGATATAGGGAGCTACAGGAAATCTGTCAACTGTGACGTTGAGAAATCCTGTCATGCAGGAGCCGAGGATGAGCGAAACAAATTCATTACGATTTTACTTACTAGTACTGGAATACTTTTGAAATATCGGAGCCGTTAACTTCGCTCGGAGATCTGAACAGAATATCATTCGCGCTAGTATGTAAGGCATAAACTGACTATAGCCCCGCATCGTGCTGGCTCTGCGCTGCGCCCGCGCGGGCCGCTCGTAGCGCTCGCCGCTGCTCCCGGAGCCCGCTCGGAGGAGCTCGCCCGGCACGTCGGGGACAAAACTCCACTGCTCGGAGAATGGAGGACAGAACTGTCGACATTCGGTAGGAAAGATGGCACGACGCATTGCAGACAAGATGGATATGTTCTTACCCGATATGCATTAAGTCAGATAGAGGCTGAAAAGGGTTTTTGCTGACTAACCATCCATGACGAATCCAACGCCACACCACTCTGTCTTTGTAAACATTCTTCGCCTCTTCCTCATTCATGCATATTCGACATACCTGATTGTGCCTAGTTTTCCTCAGTCTTCCTGTGCTTCTTTTTCCAACTACATTTGCCTCGTAAAATTATTTAACCGTTCTTTCCTCACTCGTACCGAACCATCTCGACACACCTTTCACAATTTGATTGATAATGCTTATCTCGGCGAAGCTGACATATATAAATTTAGACACCGTTGGCAATCTACGAGGTTAGTAGTTCCAAAAATTCAGCTTCCTGAAGTAATCGGTAGGATGGAAAAGTGAACTAAGTTTTTGTACTGTTCCTGAAGGCTTTCATCGGGCTCCCTCCCTCCAGAGAGGAGTGTAGGAGGGCGCGGTAGACCATTTAGTCGGTGTTTGGACATGACCGGATAAACGTTTGAAAGCGGAGCTCAAATATCTAAGTTAGTTAATAATTTGTCCATTTAAGTTAACGTTACTCCCAGATATTTTATTGGCTTTAATTTTTACACACTTATTATAGGTCGTATAAAAAGTATCTGCGGTTTTTTGCCACTAGATGATGTCGATGCCCGCACGTCGAGCAACTCTCACCGCACGTCGGGCAACTCTCACCGCACGTCGGGCAACTCTCACCGTACATCGGGCAACTCTCACCCGCACGTCGGGCAACTCTCACCGTACATCGGGCAACTCTCACCGTACATCGGGCAACTCTCACCCGATTGTTGCAAAGGAATGTGCGCTTGAAAGGGGACATTTTAGGAAAAATTGTTTTCTAGTGGAGCAAAGTGTTATACGGAAGAGAAACGCACGCAATTAGCAATCAGTCGGATAAAGTTAATTAAATAAAAAAGAGTAGCCAGTTTTCGCACAGTTATTTCCATTGTAGACAGCTTTATGCCTTCGTAAAGTATTATTTACAGTTGGAAACACTATCGATTCATTTTCATGTAAACGGAATGAAGTAGGTACTCTTCCTTCGTGTAGGGGTATTTGGGTGATTTACCATATTTTCTGTCGAATTCATCGGCAAATAATACATACAAGTGTACTTGTGTGTATTGAATGTGAATGCAGTACTATCGAAAGCTGTCCCACCGCATGCCCAGATCTGATACAGAAGCATCTCGGCTTCCCGGCAGATCTTTTGCTCTCGCAAAAGTTGCGAAATTTATTGAAAATGTGAAATAATATAAAATTGTATCCCGATTTTACTGTAAATTTACATTTAAAAGCTTTCGATATACCCGTCACTGCCGATCTAAATAAATACAAGTTTGTAAATCCTTCGCCAAATTTTACCGAAGCACCCCGGTGCGGGCAGTGAAAGGGATCGGTGTTTAGTTCGACTAGTCGGCTAGATCCGATTCTGACTCGACGTCGGCCGGTACGCGGACGCCCGCAACCCCCACCGGCACGGCGGACAGACACGGAACGGCGCAAAGACCCGTACGGAGAACGGTCAGTCGTCGCATCTCCACTCGACCATTATTTCGACACTATTTCGGATCCCTTTCACAAATAACGACACATACACAAAATGCAGTACTGCATATTCTGGGGAAACACTCCTACATTTTCACGATTTCGGTCCGAAGGAAAAGGATGACGCTAGAGAAAGAGTTCACGCTGAAGGACATCGCCACTGCGCGGACGAGGAATAACAGGTAGGGAAAGAGTCAAAGCGACTCGGAGTAAAGTTACAACGCCCGAATCGGCGATCAAATGTACCGTACATAGCTTCCGGACTGTTGACTTGGGCGTGCGCGGGCTCCGCGTCCCGTGTACAGGTGTGTACTGCGCGAGCCCGGGCCCGGTATCCTCTCCATACTGCCCGACTTCTCGGATGGATCTGAAATAACATTTCGAGAGAGTTCCCGACTAACAAAAGAACTTATCCAGTCGATTGGATTCCAGAAATTCCTGAAGACTAATTAACAGGAAAATAAAAACCCAATCGAGACAGTAAGTAAAGCGAATAGAGGCAATCCTTCCATCATCATATAAATAAATATATTGAATACAGAAATGGGAAGATTCCCGGTACCTTGGAGGCACCTCCTTCCTCCCGCCGCGCGCTGCCCGCGGACGGCAGACCGCCCGCGACACTTCTAGTCCCTCAAACATTCTCACTGAAATGTAAATCGAGGAACTTCACCTAGTTCGGGCGTCTGGTAAATGCAACAAGCCGCAGTTTGTTTTCGTTTGACAGTCAGTTCGAGCGTTTCGACGACGGAAATGTCACATATTGGTCAGAAGACCAACAGAAGAACTTTAAAATACGTAGAAATAATAGGTCGATTCTAGTCTATGCCCAAATCGACGCACGCTATTGGCGGTCCTCGAGACGCGAGCTCCGCGCGCAGTAGTAGGCTCGTTCTGTAAAAAGTGAAACGTCATCGACTTATAAAAAAAAAAAAAAAAAAAAAAAAAATCGAAATCGGGATGATGATGATATATAATCGGGTGAGATGCGACGATGATGATGATTCGTGTCGCCGTAGCGGTGCGTACGACCGACGATGACGACGATGACGATGATACGCGTGAAGAAGAACAATAATAACAATATGTGATAATAGGAATATGTATTAAATGAAATATGAAAAATAAAAACGTGTATCTACTGTTGAAGATGTGTATGTATGTATGTCGAATGTCGGGGCGAGTTCGGTAGGTGATCGGAAATGGTATTTGTAATGAGAATAGTTGTCAGGTGTATATTAGTATGCATAAAGAATGAAGAAGAAGCGAAGGAAAGGGGGAAAAAAAAAAAAAAAAAAAAATGACTAGGTAAGGTGACATGTCGAAGAGGCCCTCGAGGATATGGCACCGTACGTACGATAGTATGATAGAATCGTACGGCTTCGAGAACCGCAAGGGAGCGGAGTATCCGCACACGATGATAGTACGTAGAAATCATTGATTTTTTTTCACTCTCGCTCTCTCTCTCTATCCTTTCCTGAATTGTATTCATGTTTATATAAATGTACATATCATAATACGCGACGCAAATTTGGGAGTCAAAAAAAAAAAAACATAAAAGAAATGAAAGTGACAGCAAAAGGGTGACAGCTGTTTCGCCTGAAAAGGGTGACAGCTGTTTCGCCCTAAAACTGAAGAAGAAGAAGAAGGTGACAGCTGTTACGACCAGAGAGAACTCAAAAAAAAATCACAGCAGTTCCGCTCGGGGAAAAAAAAAAAACCAAAAACAAAAAACTGCGAAAGGTGACAGCAATTTTGCAACCGAAACAACGGCCAAATAAAAAGAAGGAGAAAAAAATGTGTATATATATAATATACATGCGTACGTATATGATTTTTTATATAAAAAAAGGACAATTTTGATCGGACGCCCGGCTAATCGTGCGATAGGCAATCGCCGCGCACCGCGGCGCGGCCGGTTGCGCGATCCGTTACGGGGCGCTTATCACTGTTGCGCTTCTCGTTCTATTATCGTAGTTATTATTTACACACACATCTGTCTATAGTATAATATATTTGCAGTAAGTATTTGGATTATTCGTGTGGTGGTCCTGATAAGGACCTTTGTTAATTGCGCTGTATTAGATGGTTTAACGTAGACGACGACGGCGCTGTTGATGTCGATGATTATTATGATGATGACGATGTCGGTGTGTATAGATTACAATATTCGGTGCAGACGAATATCGCGCGTCCGTGTGCGTGTCGCGTCGTGTTTCAACGCGCTGGCGCTGGCGCTGGCGCCTACTTGGAGCTGGTGTACTTGGTGACGGCCTTGGTGCCCTCGCTGACGGCGTGCTTGGCCAGCTCCCCGGGCAGCAGCAGCCTGACGGCGGTCTGGATCTCCCTGCTGGTGATCGTCGACCTCTTGTTGTAGTGGGCGAGACGGGACGCCTCGGCGGCGATGCGCTCGAAGATGTCGTTCACGAAGCTGTTCATGATGCTCATCGCCTTACTGGAGATTCCGGTGTCGGGATGCACCTGCTTGAGCACCTTGTAGATGTAGATGGCGTAGCTCTCCTTCCTCCTGCGCTTCGACTTCTTCTTGTCCCCCTTGGAGATGTTCTTCTGGGCCTTGCCCGACTTCTTGGCTGCCTTTCCGCTCGTCTTGGGCGGCATTGTCTCTTCTTATCTCGGAATAGATGCGGCGTAGAGTGGAGCAGAGGAGTCGCGGTGGACTGTCTGTACTGTGCGGTGTGCGTGGCGCAAACTGAAAAATCGACCGTTTTTGTCACTTCGGTCGGCGCACCCAGCCAGGGCCGCCGGTCGGGCCGTCCGGGCCGGCGGCAGGGGAGGGTCCCCCCGCGGGACCGGTCCCGGCGGCGCTGCGTGCGCTTCGCGGAGGGCGTAAATAAGGTGTGTGCGCCCGTTTTCGCCATTGACTTGACTTGACTCACCTCTCGACGGTCGCAACGTGCGCGCACTCCAGCTCGCACATCCTCGCTTCGCATATCGCAGAGAACCAGTTCAGATCTCCGACCACTCGCCATGTCGGGTCGCGGAAAGGGAGGCAAAGTGAAGGGAAAGGCAAAGTCCCGCTCGAACCGCGCCGGTCTGCAGTTCCCCGTCGGCCGTATCCACAGGCTGCTCAGGAAGGGCAACTACGCCGAGAGGGTCGGCGCCGGTGCGCCCGTGTACCTGGCCGCCGTCATGGAGTACCTGGCCGCCGAGGTGCTGGAGTTGGCCGGCAACGCCGCCAGGGATAACAAGAAGACGAGGATCATCCCCCGTCATCTTCAGTTGGCCATTCGCAACGACGAGGAGCTGAACAAGCTGCTCTCCGGGGTGACCATCGCCCAGGGAGGCGTCCTGCCCAACATCCAGGCCGTGCTCCTGCCCAAGAAGACCGAGAAGAAGGCGTAAGAATGATGATTCTGCGCCCGCTCATCCTCCACTCTTCTCTCTCTACTCCCCGGACTCCTCCGCCCGTTTCATCATCATCTCGCAGAGTAGTGTACACAAAGGTCCTTTTCAGGACCGCCACATGTATTTATTGCCAATCGTTACCCGTTCGCTGATTTTATAACTATTCTCATTATTTATGTACATTTAAGAAATATATCCGAAGCGCGCTAGGACCGTTCCGTCCGTGTGCGCGGACCTGAATTGTGGTATAGTATGGTAGTACCGATATGATATGCTAGAAACACTGATAATGAAATGAATAAAAATCGCAAGTAAATGAATGCGCGATGGGTAAAGCGCCCGGCGCACGCAACTTACGACGCGTGTCAATACGAGATGATCTCGGCGAGTGTTTTTGTTTAGAATTTTCACTCGTGAAATATATGAAATTAATAAGAGTCAAAGCCTGAGTAGGGTCATGATGAGCCGTGTCGCGCTTGGACGTTAGGTAATTAAAACGAAATGCGACATGATCTCAGCGCTGAGACGATAATGAAATTAATAAATCGTACGTTCCGGTACTCTTGCGTGATTTGAATGTTTAAAATTACTATTGATTCGCGAGTAAAATACATATTAATTTATTGGAAGTTATTATTATTATTATTATTATTATATATTTTTTTTTTTTTTTTACTCAAGTATCGAAATCATACTGCTACGAGTATCAAAATCATACTGCTGGCGAATTCGATTGTGGATGATTAAGGTGTATGCGGTCCTGAAAAGGACCATTTTTATTCGAATCGATCGACCGATCGGAACGGGTCGAGGTGACGGCCGCCCGATACCACTGTACTGCGTGTTAGTCAATCAGACCGATCGACCGACCGACCGAAAATCGTGCCGCGTCTCGTCGCATAGAGCTCGCTTAGGCGCGCTCGCCTCGGATGCGCCTGGCCAGCTGGATGTCCTTGGGCATGATGGTGACGCGCTTGGCGTGGATCGCGCACAGGTTCGTGTCCTCGAAGAGGCCGACCAGGTAGGCCTCGCTCGCCTCCTGCAGGGCCATGACGGCCGAGCTCTGGAAGCGGAGGTCGGTCTTGAAGTCCTGGGCGATCTCGCGCACCAGGCGCTGGAAGGGGAGCTTGCGGATCAGCAGCTCGGTGCTCTTCTGGTAGCGGCGGATCTCCCTGAGCGCGACCGTGCCGGGCCTGTAGCGATGGGGCTTCTTCACGCCGCCGGTGGCCGGGGCGCTCTTGCGGGCCGCCTTCGTGGCCAGCTGCTTCCTGGGCGCCTTGCCCCCGGTGGACTTGCGAGCGGTCTGCTTCGTACGTGCCATGGCTGTAGCTGAGTAGGATTCTTCTCTCTATTCGGAAAAATTTCCCGGGCGCGTCATATTTATCGAAAATACCGTCTCCCCCGTGGGGGGGGATGGGCCGACGCCATTGGCCGATTCGAATATTCCCAACCGCCGGGCGGTCGGGCGGGACGGAGGGGACGGGACGGGACGGGACGGGACGGGACGGGACGGGACGGGACGGGCTCGACGGTGAAGCGAGACGGGAGATAGAGTGGAGAAACAATCGCATCCTCCCCGGAGAAATGTGCATGCAGAAAAATTACGAAAAACACTCAAAACCTAGCCTGGAATAATGTTATGCATATAACAAACTGAGACATATATTCGCGTGACGCGATACCGAGTCGCGCCGATCCTCTCGCCTCTCGCCCTCGCTGCTCGCGCGCGAGAGTGAGACGGCGCGCGTGTCGTCGTAGCTGTCGGATCGCTCGGCGGCGAGGGGAGACGCGGGCGCACGTCTGGTGCATAAAAGCGGCCCCGGCCGGCGAAAAACGCCACACGAATCCTACACACGCACGGTAGAGCACCGTGCGAGCAGCGACTACTGTAACCGAAAAGAAGACCACACGCAGAGAAGATGACCGGTCGCGGAAAGGGAGGAAAAGGTCTGGGGAAAGGAGGCGCCAAGCGACACAGGAAAGTCCTCCGCGATAACATCCAGGGCATCACGAAGCCGGCCATCCGCCGTCTGGCCCGCCGAGGCGGCGTCAAGCGCATCTCCGGTCTCATCTACGAGGAGACGCGCGGCGTCCTGAAGGTGTTCCTCGAGAACGTGATCAGGGACGCGGTCACCTACACCGAGCACGCCAAGAGGAAGACCGTCACCGCCATGGACGTCGTCTACGCCCTGAAGCGCCAGGGCCGCACCCTGTACGGTTTCGGAGGTTAAGTCGCCGATCTTCGCCGCTCTTCACCGCTCTTCACCGCTCTTCACCGCACCGCACGCAGCGCGAGATACATTCGCCCCGGCCGTCCCGACGCCCGCACGCCACCGCCACCACCGCACCGCGCTGCTACGCGCGATGTGAATGCGATTTGAAAACAAAAAACGGCCCTTCTCAGGGCCAACAACTGCCTGACCGACCCATGTCGTAACCGTTTTTCGCTTTTCGAAATTTAAATAACACAATACAATTACCTACGTGGATGGATAGAGCTTTGCTTTATTTCTTTCTTTTTTCTCTCTCGTACGGCTTCGAGAACCGCAAGGGAGCGGGGTATCCGCACACGATGATAGTGCGTACAAATCATTGATTTTTTTTTCACTCTCGCTCTCTCTCTCTATCCTTTCCTGAATTGTATTCATGTTTATATAAATGTACATATTATAATACGCGACGCAAATTTGGGAGTCTTAATAAAAAAAAACATAAAAGAAATGAGAGTGACAGCAAAAGGGTGACAGCTGTTTCGCCTGGAAACGGTGACAGCTGTTACGACCAGAGAGAACTCAAACTTAGTTTACTTACTTATACAATGTATGTATATTGTGGGCGTAAGTAACGTCGCTAATCACTCTCGAGTGAAAGATTCCAGGCCGGAAACAATCACGTGTCGTGGGAGTGTACGCGTATACAAGGAGAGAGAGATTAATAGTAGGTCATCCCATATTCACGTGACAACGATCCGACTACGCGTGATCCGGATGCGTTTGTGTGAATAGTTTTGCAGGTGGCGCGCGCGGCGTTGCCTTTTCTTTCAAAAACTGTTGTACTTTGTATCGATATATATTATATTTTATATTATGACGCAACGTCCGCTGACTAATGACTGTCGAGCGAAATATTCTAGGCCGGAGTGTGAACGCTCGTGTGGCATGGGAGTGCATGTAGTTCGTATATGGTATACGAGAGATATTTAATAAATCATCCCATTTCGATGAAAATAAATAATAATGAAAATTCACGAAAGTCACGAAAGACGACTGAGCGTGTTCCGAATAGGTGTGTGTGTGAATCGTTTGGTAGCCCTGACAAGGGCTTTTTGACTCTTCTGCGTGATCTGTGCAATATGACAATATGCAACGGCGGCTGCTGCGGCGACGACGACAAAGACGACTCCACCCCTACTTCTTCGGGGCGGCCTTCTTTGCCGCGGGCTTGGCCTTCGGGGCGGCGGCCTTCTTGGGCTTCGGCGCCTTGGGCTTCTTGGTGGGCGGCTTGGCGGTCTTCTTCGCCTTGGTCGGGCTCTTCGCCTTGGCGGGGGCGGCCTTCTTCGCGGCCGCCTTCTTGGCTGCCGGGGAGGCGGCGGCCTTCTTCGCCTTGGCGGGAGCCGCGGCCGCCTTCTTGGCGGGCTTCTTCTTCGCGGCGGCGGCGGCGGCGGATGACTTCTCCGCGGCCGGCTTCTTCTCCTTGGCGGGGGCGGCGCGCTTCTTGGAAGCGGCGGACGCGGCGGGCTTGCTCTTCTTCTTGGCCCCGCCGGCCGACGCCTTCGCCTTGCTCGCCTCCAGCTTGAACGAACCGGACGCTCCCTTGCCCTTCGTCTGCACCAGGGCGCCGGATTCGACGGCCCCCTTGAGGTACTTCTTGATGAACGGGGCCAGCTTGTCCGCGTCGACCTTGTAGTTGGCCGAGATGTACTTCTTGATGGCCTGCAGGGAGGAGCCGCCGCGCTCCTTCAGCTCCTTGATGGCGTTGTTCACCATCTCGGACGTCTTCGGGTGCGAGGGCTTCGCCTTCGGCTTCTTGGAGGCGGCGGCGGCGGACGCTTTCGCCTTCTTGGCCGGAGTCGCCGGCAGGGGGGAGGCGGCCGCGGGTGCTGCTGTGTCTGCCATCTTGCGAGTCTTGTTGCGTTGCGTTCTGTAGCGAGCGTAGAGCGGTTGCGGGGGGACGATTAGTTCCCGTATTTGTCGTCAGACGGCGCTCGTTCTCGCCTGTCGGTAAAAATTTATACCGTGTCGCGGACGGTCGGTGCGCGCTTGTCGATTTTGCCGATGA
The DNA here is from genome assembly GCF_059751285.1 of Brachycentrus maculatus. Lineage (NCBI taxonomy): Eukaryota > Metazoa > Arthropoda > Insecta > Trichoptera > Brachycentridae > Brachycentrus > Brachycentrus maculatus. The sequence goes on from NW_028280894.1 coordinate 52,566, forward strand.
AAAGTGTTGTCATTTATGCTTAGGCGGCCGGACGAAAACCGCCCTGGCGGCCGAACGGATCCGCCCGGGGACGCGGAGCGCGGCGGGTCCCGCGGCCGGGAGGTCCCGCCGTCGGCCGGCGGCCGGGTCGGCCGGCCCGGGGGCCGGGCCGCGGCGCGGCGGACGTTTAGAGGCGCAAAAGCTGCAGGGCGGCAGCGTTGGGCGGCCGAAAGCCGGCCGCGAATGCGTCTCCCCGGCGAGCTGGCGGCCCGGGCGCGCGCCGCCCCCGTCGGGCAGGACCCGGCCCCGGGTCCGAGACGTCCGCCGGCCGCGGAGGGCCTCCGGTGGCGGAGCGAGGGCCCCCCGAAGCGGCCGGACGTAACACACGCGAACGCCGACGGACCGCCGGAGAGCGTCCGGGCCGAGAGAGAGACCTGCCTCCGGGTCGGGAGCGAATATTATCTAGTGAATTATAACGATTGATCGATCTACTAACGGCTATCGTAGGATTACATGTCGAACGAGTGAGACGCGAAAAGATAGAAGAAAAGAATAGAATTAAAAAAAAAAAAAAATACATTAATATAATAACGATCCGTCGTTTGCGAGGAATCGTATCACGAATGGGATGGATAGTAGTAGTAGTAGTAGTAGTAGAATCATCGGAAGGCGTAAGTGAAAGAAAGAAGAATAGAAGTTAGAAAAAATATAAATAAAGAAAGGAAAAAGAGGAGTTGGGAGAATGATAGAAGTAGATGAATAGAAAAGAAAGAACGAATAAAACAGACCGATAATAAGTATGAATGATTCCGGTCTACGTGCAAAATGACGCGAGCTCCGCGCGCAGTAGTAGGCTCGTTCTGTAAAAAGTGAAACGTCATCGACTTATAAAAAAAAAAAAAAAAAAAAAAAAAAATCGAAATCGGGATGATGATGATATATAATCGGGTGAGATGCGACGATGATGATGATTCGTGTCGCCGTAGCGGTGCGTACGACCGACGATGACGACGATGACGATGATACGCGTGAAGAAGAACAATAATAACAATATGTGATAATAGGAATATGTATTAAATGAAATATGAAAAATAAAAACGTGTATCTACTGTTGAAGATGTGTATGTATGTATGTCGAATGTCGGGGCGAGTTCGGTAGGTGATCGGAAATGGTATTTGTAATGAGAATAGTTGTCAGGTGTATATTAGTATGCATAAAGAATGAAGAAGAAGCGAAGGAAAGGGGGAAAAAAAAAAAAAAAAAAAAATGACTAGGTAAGGTGACATGTCGAAGAGGCCCTCGAGGATATGGCACCGTACGTACGATAGTATGATAGAATCGTACGGCTTCGAGAACCGCAAGGGAGCGGAGTATCCGCACACGATGATAGTACGTAGAAATCATTGATTTTTTTTCACTCTCGCTCTCTCTCTCTATCCTTTCCTGAATTGTATTCATGTTTATATAAATGTACATATCATAATACGCGACGCAAATTTGGGAGTCAAAAAAAAAAAAACATAAAAGAAATGAAAGTGACAGCAAAAGGGTGACAGCTGTTTCGCCTGAAAAGGGTGACAGCTGTTTCGCCCTAAAACTGAAGAAGAAGAAGAAGGTGACAGCTGTTACGACCAGAGAGAACTCAAAAAAAAATCACAGCAGTTCCGCTCGGGGAAAAAAAAAAACCAAAAACAAAAAACTGCGAAAGGTGACAGCAATTTTGCAACCGAAACAACGGCCAAATAAAAAGAAGGAGAAAAAAATGTGTATATATATAATATACATGCGTACGTATATGATTTTTTATATAAAAAAAGGACAATTTTGATCGGACGCCCGGCTAATCGTGCGATAGGCAATCGCCGCGCACCGCGGCGCGGCCGGTTGCGCGATCCGTTACGGGGCGCTTATCACTGTTGCGCTTCTCGTTCTATTATCGTAGTTATTATTTACACACACATCTGTCTATAGTATAATATATTTGCAGTAAGTATTTGGATTATTCGTGTGGTGGTCCTGATAAGGACCTTTGTTAATTGCGCTGTATTAGATGGTTTAACGTAGACGACGACGGCGCTGTTGATGTCGATGATTATTATGATGATGACGATGTCGGTGTGTATAGATTACAATATTCGGTGCAGACGAATATCGCGCGTCCGTGTGCGTGTCGCGTCGTGTTTCAACGCGCTGGCGCTGGCGCTGGCGCCTACTTGGAGCTGGTGTACTTGGTGACGGCCTTGGTGCCCTCGCTGACGGCGTGCTTGGCCAGCTCCCCGGGCAGCAGCAGCCTGACGGCGGTCTGGATCTCCCTGCTGGTGATCGTCGACCTCTTGTTGTAGTGGGCGAGACGGGACGCCTCGGCGGCGATGCGCTCGAAGATGTCGTTCACGAAGCTGTTCATGATGCTCATCGCCTTACTGGAGATTCCGGTGTCGGGATGCACCTGCTTGAGCACCTTGTAGATGTAGATGGCGTAGCTCTCCTTCCTCCTGCGCTTCGACTTCTTCTTGTCCCCCTTGGAGATGTTCTTCTGGGCCTTGCCCGACTTCTTGGCTGCCTTTCCGCTCGTCTTGGGCGGCATTGTCTCTTCTTATCTCGGAATAGATGCGGCGTAGAGTGGAGCAGAGGAGTCGCGGTGGACTGTCTGTACTGTGCGGTGTGCGTGGCGCAAACTGAAAAATCGACCGTTTTTGTCACTTCGGTCGGCGCACCCAGCCAGGGCCGCCGGTCGGGCCGTCCGGGCCGGCGGCAGGGGAGGGTCCCCCCGCGGGACCGGTCCCGGCGGCGCTGCGTGCGCTTCGCGGAGGGCGTAAATAAGGTGTGTGCGCCCGTTTTCGCCATTGACTTGACTTGACTCACCTCTCGACGGTCGCAACGTGCGCGCACTCCAGCTCGCACATCCTCGCTTCGCATATCGCAGAGAACCAGTTCAGATCTCCGACCACTCGCCATGTCGGGTCGCGGAAAGGGAGGCAAAGTGAAGGGAAAGGCAAAGTCCCGCTCGAACCGCGCCGGTCTGCAGTTCCCCGTCGGCCGTATCCACAGGCTGCTCAGGAAGGGCAACTACGCCGAGAGGGTCGGCGCCGGTGCGCCCGTGTACCTGGCCGCCGTCATGGAGTACCTGGCCGCCGAGGTGCTGGAGTTGGCCGGCAACGCCGCCAGGGATAACAAGAAGACGAGGATCATCCCCCGTCATCTTCAGTTGGCCATTCGCAACGACGAGGAGCTGAACAAGCTGCTCTCCGGGGTGACCATCGCCCAGGGAGGCGTCCTGCCCAACATCCAGGCCGTGCTCCTGCCCAAGAAGACCGAGAAGAAGGCGTAAGAATGATGATTCTGCGCCCGCTCATCCTCCACTCTTCTCTCTCTACTCCCCGGACTCCTCCGCCCGTTTCATCATCATCTCGCAGAGTAGTGTACACAAAGGTCCTTTTCAGGACCGCCACATGTATTTATTGCCAATCGTTACCCGTTCGCTGATTTTATAACTATTCTCATTATTTATGTACATTTAAGAAATATATCCGAAGCGCGCTAGGACCGTTCCGTCCGTGTGCGCGGACCTGAATTGTGGTATAGTATGGTAGTACCGATATGATATGCTAGAAACACTGATAATGAAATGAATAAAAATCGCAAGTAAATGAATGCGCGATGGGTAAAGCGCCCGGCGCACGCAACTTACGACGCGTGTCAATACGAGATGATCTCGGCGAGTGTTTTTGTTTAGAATTTTCACTCGTGAAATATATGAAATTAATAAGAGTCAAAGCCTGAGTAGGGTCATGATGAGCCGTGTCGCGCTTGGACGTTAGGTAATTAAAACGAAATGCGACATGATCTCAGCGCTGAGACGATAATGAAATTAATAAATCGTACGTTCCGGTACTCTTGCGTGATTTGAATGTTTAAAATTACTATTGATTCGCGAGTAAAATACATATTAATTTATTGGAAGTTATTATTATTATTATTATTATTATATATATTTTTTTTTTTTTTTTACTCAAGTATCGAAATCATACTGCTACGAGTATCAAAATCATACTGCTGGCGAATTCGATTGTGGATGATTAAGGTGTATGCGGTCCTGAAAAGGACCATTTTTATTCGAATCGATCGACCGATCGGAACGGGTCGAGGTGACGGCCGCCCGATACCACTGTACTGCGTGTTAGTCAATCAGACCGATCGACCGACCGACCGAAAATCGTGCCGCGTCTCGTCGCATAGAGCTCGCTTAGGCGCGCTCGCCTCGGATGCGCCTGGCCAGCTGGATGTCCTTGGGCATGATGGTGACGCGCTTGGCGTGGATCGCGCACAGGTTCGTGTCCTCGAAGAGGCCGACCAGGTAGGCCTCGCTCGCCTCCTGCAGGGCCATGACGGCCGAGCTCTGGAAGCGGAGGTCGGTCTTGAAGTCCTGGGCGATCTCGCGCACCAGGCGCTGGAAGGGGAGCTTGCGGATCAGCAGCTCGGTGCTCTTCTGGTAGCGGCGGATCTCCCTGAGCGCGACCGTGCCGGGCCTGTAGCGATGGGGCTTCTTCACGCCGCCGGTGGCCGGGGCGCTCTTGCGGGCCGCCTTCGTGGCCAGCTGCTTCCTGGGCGCCTTGCCCCCGGTGGACTTGCGAGCGGTCTGCTTCGTACGTGCCATGGCTGTAGCTGAGTAGGATTCTTCTCTCTATTCGGAAAAATTTCCCGGGCGCGTCATATTTATCGAAAATACCGTCTCCCCCGTGGGGGGGGATGGGCCGACGCCATTGGCCGATTCGAATATTCCCAACCGCCGGGCGGTCGGGCGGGACGGAGGGGACGGGACGGGACGGGACGGGACGGGACGGGACGGGACGGGACGGGCTCGACGGTGAAGCGAGACGGGAGATAGAGTGGAGAAACAATCGCATCCTCCCCGGAGAAATGTGCATGCAGAAAAATTACGAAAAACACTCAAAACCTAGCCTGGAATAATGTTATGCATATAACAAACTGAGACATATATTCGCGTGACGCGATACCGAGTCGCGCCGATCCTCTCGCCTCTCGCCCTCGCTGCTCGCGCGCGAGAGTGAGACGGCGCGCGTGTCGTCGTAGCTGTCGGATCGCTCGGCGGCGAGGGGAGACGCGGGCGCACGTCTGGTGCATAAAAGCGGCCCCGGCCGGCGAAAAACGCCACACGAATCCTACACACGCACGGTAGAGCACCGTGCGAGCAGCGACTACTGTAACCGAAAAGAAGACCACACGCAGAGAAGATGACCGGTCGCGGAAAGGGAGGAAAAGGTCTGGGGAAAGGAGGCGCCAAGCGACACAGGAAAGTCCTCCGCGATAACATCCAGGGCATCACGAAGCCGGCCATCCGCCGTCTGGCCCGCCGAGGCGGCGTCAAGCGCATCTCCGGTCTCATCTACGAGGAGACGCGCGGCGTCCTGAAGGTGTTCCTCGAGAACGTGATCAGGGACGCGGTCACCTACACCGAGCACGCCAAGAGGAAGACCGTCACCGCCATGGACGTCGTCTACGCCCTGAAGCGCCAGGGCCGCACCCTGTACGGTTTCGGAGGTTAAGTCGCCGATCTTCGCCGCTCTTCACCGCTCTTCACCGCTCTTCACCGCACCGCACGCAGCGCGAGATACATTCGCCCCGGCCGTCCCGACGCCCGCACGCCACCGCCACCACCGCACCGCGCTGCTACGCGCGATGTGAATGCGATTTGAAAACAAAAAACGGCCCTTCTCAGGGCCAACAACTGCCTGACCGACCCATGTCGTAACCGTTTTTCGCTTTTCGAAATTTAAATAACACAATACAATTACCTACGTGGATGGATAGAGCTTTGCTTTATTTCTTTCTTTTTTCTCTCTCGTACGGCTTCGAGAACCGCAAGGGAGCGGGGTATCCGCACACGATGATAGTGCGTACAAATCATTGATTTTTTTTTCACTCTCGCTCTCTCTCTCTATCCTTTCCTGAATTGTATTCATGTTTATATAAATGTACATATTATAATACGCGACGCAAATTTGGGAGTCTTAATAAAAAAAAACATAAAAGAAATGAGAGTGACAGCAAAAGGGTGACAGCTGTTTCGCCTGGAAACGGTGACAGCTGTTACGACCAGAGAGAACTCAAACTTAGTTTACTTACTTATACAATGTATGTATATTGTGGGCGTAAGTAACGTCGCTAATCACTCTCGAGTGAAAGATTCCAGGCCGGAAACAATCACGTGTCGTGGGAGTGTACGCGTATACAAGGAGAGAGAGATTAATAGTAGGTCATCCCATATTCACGTGACAACGATCCGACTACGCGTGATCCGGATGCGTTTGTGTGAATAGTTTTGCAGGTGGCGCGCGCGGCGTTGCCTTTTCTTTCAAAAACTGTTGTACGCGACGCGGCGACTAGGCAATCGCGCCGCAGCACAAAGTACTGTAGATGCCGCAGGTGCTGGCGTCAGCGCAGAGCGGCCGGGCAAGTCTCAGCCCGCGGCCGCGCTCGACGGTGAATCTACCCGCGTAGAGATCCACCGAAAGCCCAGAGATCCCTTGCGATAGCCGGCGAAGGCGGTATGTAGCACCGGCAGTCGCAACCTGCACGCAGCAGGCAACCGGGTCGTAAGTCCGGTATCGCTCCGTCGGGTCGTCGCGGCGGCTCCGTCGTCGTCCAGTCCGGGTGCAGTCAGCTCCAAGGTAAATCCGAGTCCAAGTCCAGGGGGTAGCGGCGGTCGAATGTTCCTGAGGGGCGATGAGTCCGGGCGGGCAGCGAAGTCGGGAAGAAGCGGGGCGGAGAGAAGAAAACGCAGCGGTAGTCGGTCGAAATCTGATTTATTAACTTGAATACACCCCTATATATACCCGCTCTGGGTGCCTCGCCGTAGCGCCGCCCGGCCGTGCCTGACCAATCGCGGAGGGGGGTATGTCCGCCAATCACGGCGTAGAGGGAGCGAGGGCATTCGCGTACCGTCTCCCTCTAGCACGTATAAGGACATCCCCACTCCGCTACTTCGGCGCAGTCGAGCGCGCACCGCAGAGCAGTATACACATTACAATATATTCAGTCTTATAGATATCTTAAAAATAGCTTAATCTAACCTAGAGCTATTTCTCTCCTCGGTATGGGCAAAGACCACCCCCGAAAGCGACACATTTCAGTCTTTATTGAGGGGGTAGTACATTGCTAACACATACCGAGGTCCCTAAGCTAATTAATTCTATTTCTAAATCTACGTTTTCTTTACGTCGGCTACACTCCCCCCTGCCGAGGAGGCATCCTTGCGCCGACGTCGTCTCCCAGCAGCAATACGGCGAGCTTGATGGCGGGTCTCGTGTATGTTCCGGCGGCTGTCTGGACCCTGGCGCTCCTCACTTGTCCGTCCTTCCCCGGGGTGACTGCTATGACGCGCCCCCGCGGCCATTCGTTCCGCGGCAGGGCTGCGTCCGTGATCACCACGATGTCGCCGACCCTAATAGGTGCGGCAGCCTGTTGCCACTTTCGCCTCTGTTGTAGCGTCGGAAGATACTCCCGCATCCATCTCTTCCAGAAAGCATCCGCTAGCTTCTGTGCCACGCGCCATTGCTTCTTCAGGCATATTCCCGGCGGTACGCCTCTGTAGTCCGCCAAATGTGGTTGGGCCCCGCTCGACCCGATGAGGAAGTGCATCGGTGTCAGAGGGGCGGCGTCTCGGCTATCCAGCGAAACATGTGTCAGGGGGCGAGTATTAACTGTATACTCGGCCTCCGCTATCGCCGTCATTAGCGTCTCCTCCCGAGGGTACTGTTCTTTAAGTATTGCCATCAGCGCCCTTTTTACTGACCGGACGAGCCGTTCCCAGGCTCCCCCCATATGAGGTGCCGATGGCGGATTGAACACCCACTCGATTCCCCTCTTCGTGGCCTCGTTTTGGAGCTCGGGATCATCAGCCAGTCCTCTCATGGCGTCCGCGAGCTCCTTGTCAGCTCCCCTGAAGTTAGTGCCGTTGTCCGAGTATATGGTACTAGGGTGCCCCCTGCGAGCGGCCATCCTTCTCAGCGCCTGTATCGTCGAGTCGGTGCTCAGTGACGGTGTGACTTCTATGTGCACCGCCCGCGTCACCATACACGTAAACAGGGCCCCGTACCGTTTCTCACGTCGCCTTCCGATCGTGACGTGTACGGGCCCGAACATGTCCACCCCGCAATGGGTGAACGGCCTGACGTGATGATCCAGGCGGCCGACTGGCAATTGTCCCATGAGCGGCGGCTGCGGTCGCGCTTTCTGCATCCTACAGAAGCGACACTCGTAGATTACTTTCCTCACATTGGTCCGCAGTCGGGTGATGAAAAACTGTTGTCTAATCTCGCCGAGTGTTCGCTCCGTGCTTGCGTGCAGTCGCGACTCATGGTAGTGCCGGATCATCAATCGGGTGTATGCGTGTGCGCCGTCTAATATTACTGGCGCCTTCATGGGCTCGCTCACAGCGGGCGCTTTGGTTATGCGCGTCCCCATTCGCAGGACGCTTTCGTTATCTAGGAACGGGGTCAGCCCTATCAAGCGGCTCCCCCGCGGGAGGCACTCCCCCCGTCTGATTGCAGCTATCTCGGCTTGGTAGCTGTCTTCTTGGCATATCCTTATCCATGCCCTTTCTGATTCCTCGAGCTCCTGGACCGTGAGCGTAGCGCTCCCCGGACTCCTTTTTCGGCACCGATTTACAAACCGCAGTACCCACGCCGTAGTCCGGATTAGACGTCTCCACGACGAAAACCGTAATTCGTCGGGGAGCATTGTCATAACGATAGCGCTGTCCGCGCACTTAAGCTCCACTTCTGATTGAGATGCTGCCGTCGTCACCTTGAGCGGCGGCCATTCATCCCTTCCTCTTCTAATAAATTCTGGCCCGCTGAACCATACACCGGTCGGCGATATGTCCGGTATCTCGCCGTCTCGTGTCCCGAGATCAGCCGGGTTCTGTTTCCCTGGAACCCACCGCCACTCACGAGCCTTCGTGAGCTCATCTATCTCCCCCAGGCGGTGGGCCACAAACGGCGTGTAGATGCGGGAATCGCTCCGGACCCAGCACAGCACCGTCATGGAGTCCGTCCAATAGAATGTTTCCCGCAGTTGTACGCCGCATTCCTTCTTGATGGTTGCTGCTAGCCGCGCAGCTATAAGCGCGGCCTGCAATTCCAGGCGTGGAATTGACAGCGCCCGTAACGGGCTCACCCGACACTTGCTGGCCACAAATGTCGCCCTTTTCCCGGCGGCGGTGTCCTCTACGATATACGCAACGGCGCAGCTAGCTTGTTCCGATGCGTCGGAAAACACGTGCAGCTCTACCTGCTGGCCCTTGCTCGCCACGCGCCGCGGGATGGCGCACTCGGTCTCGCGCAGTATGTTTATCCAAGTGCGCCACTTATCTGCCTGTTCTATGCTTATCTCCTCGTCCCACCCTATGTGGGATCGCCAGATATCTTGCAGTAGAATCCGTGGGCGTATCGTCAAACACCCGACGAACCCGAGCGGGTCGAATATGCTCATGACCTCGCTCAGGATTTTCCTTTTCGTTGGCCTCCCGGCCGGGACCTCCCGTGACGCCGCAAACTTGAAGCGGAACTCGTCAGTCACCGGGTCCCATTTTATCCCCAGAACTCTCTCAGTCGTCGAGGTTCCGCTGATAATGTCTCGCGCGCACTTGCCCCTCAATTCCTCGGGGATTGTTTCTAGGACTGCGGGATCGTTACTCGCCCAGTTCGCGAGGGTAAACCCGCCCCGCTGTAGAAGTTCGCAGACCTCTCTGCGCAATCGAATCGCATCTGTCGTGCGATCCACAGCATCCATGTAGTCGTCCATGTAGAACTTTCGAAGCACGGCATCTCTGGCGGCGGGCATGTCCTGCCCGTGGTCTTCCGCGACCCGGTTCCGCACATATTGGGCGCTGCTCGGGGAACATGCAGCGCCAAACGTCATAGACGTCATAACCATCTCCCGAATTTCCTCGTCGGGATTATTTCGCCAGAGGAACAGCTGCGCCCGCTGGTCCTCCTTCCTTATCTTTATTTGGAGAAACATCTCCCTTATGTCCGCCGCCAGCGCGACCTTCCCCTCGCGAAATCGCATGATATTCCCCACAAGCGATGAGAGGAGATCCGGTCCATTGGCCAACATGCCATTCAATGAGGCCCCGTTACAAAAGCTGGCGGCGTCGAACACAATACGTAATTTGTCGGGCTTGTTTACGTTTGTTACTGCGAAGTGGGGGAGGTACCATCGCCCACTCGAAGTGTCCTCTATTTCGGCCGTTGCCAATTCCCGCGCGTACCCCTTGGCGAGATATTCTTCAATCTTCCTTCGGTAGGCCCCGGCGAATTGACTATCCTTTCTGAACTTTTTCTCCAAGCTTGAGAAGCGGTTCAGCGCGATACGGCGATTGTTTTCCAAACAAGGCCCGCCTTCCTTCCATAGAAGCCCCGTCTCGTACCGCCCTTCAGGTAGGAAACGGGTCGTAGCCTTCATGACCTCTATGGCTTGCGCCTCCTGGCGCGATATTTTCGCTGCAGCGCATATTCCCAGCGCATCCACAGCATAGTTCCGCTGGACTAGCTCTTCCAGCCTCTGGTCCGCACTTAACGCCATCAGTGTATTGACGCAAGTCTGGCGGAATCGCCCCCCATGAACGACCGTTCCCAGGGCCGTCTCGGAGGCGATGTAGTTCCCGCAATTACGCGCCTCTCTTGACACAATAAGTGAGGCGTTGTCCTGGCCGATCAGTAATTGCGGGCGCACATGCTGCACCCTACCATCTATACTAGCCACCGGTTGTGGCGGTAGATGCAGCTTCCGAATCGTGTTTGCACGGAGCGAGAATTGTCCCTTCGCAGTCCCGCGCACCTCCAGTGTCACCTTCCTCGAAGTTGCATCGGTAACGCACATCCCGCCAGCACCGTGAATCCTCAATCCTCGGGCACCCCCTGGTTCCGCGATGTCGTTGGCAATCTTCGAGTCCAGCAGTGTTATGGTTGATCCCTCGTCGAGCAATGCATAGACGTCCGCTTCTCCGCGCGGACCGCTTAGGGTGACGGGGATCACCTTCAGGAGCACTGGCTCCTCACGAGCGTGCGTGCTCGTAACCAAGTTGTAGACTCGGGAACTGTGTCCGGAGTCGATGTTCCTTTCGCTCGTACTCGCGGCTTGTCTCTCGTCCGCGAGTGGTCTAGCGCCCCCGGTGCCGGCAGCAGCGGGCGAATCCCGGCGGGCGCTGCTATCTGGCGCTCTTATGTCTGAGTCGGATCGAGCTTCGCGCACTTCGGCTCGATCCCTCGTATGAAGTGTTTTGTGGTGCGTTCGGCGGCACCCATCGACGCCGCACTTCCTCGTATTTTTGCAACTCACATACCGGTGAGTATTCGCTAGACACGCGTAGCACAGATTTTTCCGTCGCACTATGTTCCATCTCTCTGTGACACTACACTCTAGATACTCCTGGCAAGATTGCAACCAGTGGCTCTGTCCGCACAAAACACATGACACGACACTATTCACATTTTTCTCCACAGAAATCACTGTATGCACCTGCTCCCGCTTGTGAGGCTTCTCGCGCTGTCTGTCTTTTCCGCTATATACGTGCGGCTCTATACCGCCGCCTATCATTGCCGATTCCGTCATGTCTTCCAAAAACAGCGCGAAATCCTTCGCGGTGGGCCTTGTGGGGTCTCCCCTTCTGCTATACCACCATAGAAACTTCATACACAGCGGCAACTTGCTCACTAGCTCGCTTAGCAGCTGAGGCGTCGACATGTAGTCCCCGCCGAAGCTTTCCAAGGTCGCTATCGCGTTCCGAACTGCACTCGATAGGTCCACTAATGCCTGCGTCGATCCGTCGTTCTGTATGCAGCGGAGTCTTCTCACCTTTTCCAGTAGAGATGACACAACGATGTCCGGCTGACCGTAGTGAAGTTCTAACGTCTTCATTATGACGCCTACTTGGCTCGGGTCCACGAGTAATGATGATACCGATTCTCTAGCTCGTCCCTTCAATGCGCGTTGTAGACGCAGGAGGTTCTCCGGATCCGAAAGGCAGCACATCTCCGTCGACTGAGTGTACTGCGATTTGAACGTGGCCCATTCCTGCGGCTCTCCGGCGAAGACGGGTAAATCCTTGGCAGTGGACTGGCGCGCGATCAAAGCGCCGACCCTGCTGACGTCTTCTGGGACTGAAGCCGGGCTCCTTCCTTGCGAAGCCTCTAATAGTACCGCCATCCTCGATAATACTGTCATGATGTTGTCCATGTCTGTTGTACGCGCCGCGGGCTCGGGATTCGCGTCCGCGCGTCCGCGGCTGCTCTCGACGTCTCGTAGTGTAGCGCGGAGATTTCGAACTTGCGTTCTTAGCCTTTGGACGGTGTCCTCTGACGAATCCGATTCGACAGAGTCTCCTTCCATTGGCGGTTCTTCTCTGGGTGGTGTGCCTCCTCTCCCTGAGCGAAGCGATGGGGTTCTCGAAGTCATCTCTAGGCGCTCCGCGGTGAAGATCCGGCTCGAAGGACCAACTTGTACGCGACGCGGCGACTAGGCAATCGCGCCGCAGCACAAAGTACTGTAGATGCCGCAGGTGCTGGCGTCAGCGCAGAGCGGCCGGGCAAGTCTCAGCCCGCGGCCGCGCTCGACGGTGAATCTACCCGCGTAGAGATCCACCGAAAGCCCAGAGATCCCTTGCGATAGCCGGCGAAGGCGGTATGTAGCACCGGCAGTCGCAACCTGCACGCAGCAGGCAACCGGGTCGTAAGTCCGGTATCGCTCCGTCGGGTCGTCGCGGCGGCTCCGTCGTCGTCCAGTCCGGGTGCAGTCAGCTCCAAGGTAAATCCGAGTCCAAGTCCAGGGGGTAGCGGCGGTCGAATGTTCCTGAGGGGCGATGAGTCCGGGCGGGCAGCGAAGTCGGGAAGAAGCGGGGCGGAGAGAAGAAAACGCAGCGGTAGTCGGTCGAAATCTGATTTATTAACTTGAATACACCCCTATATATACCCGCTCTGGGTGCCTCGCCGTAGCGCCGCCCGGCCGTGCCTGACCAATCGCGGAGGGGGGTATGTCCGCCAATCACGGCGTAGAGGGAGCGAGGGCATTCGCGTACCGTCTCCCTCTAGCACGTATAAGGACATCCCCACTCCGCTACTTCGGCGCAGTCGAGCGCGCACCGCAGAGCAGTATACACATTACAATATATTCAGTCTTATAGATATCTTAAAAATAGCTTAATCTAACCTAGAGCTATTTCTCTCCTCGGTATGGGCAAAGACCACCCCCGAAAGCGACACATTTCAGTCTTTATTGAGGGGGTAGTACATTGCTAACACATACCGAGGTCCCTAAGCTAATTAATTCTATTTCTAAATCTACGTTTTCTTTACGTCGGCTACAACTGTTGTACTTTGTATCGATATATATTATATTTTATATTATGACGCAACGTCCGCTGACTAATGACTGTCGAGCGAAATATTCTAGGCCGGAGTGTGAACGCTCGTGTGGCATGGGAGTGCATGTAGTTCGTATATGGTATACGAGAGATATTTAATAAATCATCCCATTTCGATGAAAATAAATAATAATGAAAATTCACGAAAGTCACGAAAGACGACTGAGCGTGTTCCGAATAGGTGTGTGTGTGAATCGTTTGGTAGCCCTGACAAGGGCTTTTTGACTCTTCTGCGTGATCTGTGCAATATGACAATATGCAACGGCGGCTGCTGCGGCGACGACGACAAAGACGACTCCACCCCTACTTCTTCGGGGCGGCCTTCTTTGCCGCGGGCTTGGCCTTCGGGGCGGCGGCCTTCTTGGGCTTCGGCGCCTTGGGCTTCTTGGTGGGCGGCTTGGCGGTCTTCTTCGCCTTGGTCGGGCTCTTCGCCTTGGCGGGGGCGGCCTTCTTCGCGGCCGCCTTCTTGGCTGCCGGGGAGGCGGCGGCCTTCTTCGCCTTGGCGGGAGCCGCGGCCGCCTTCTTGGCGGGCTTCTTCTTCGCGGCGGCGGCGGCGGCGGATGACTTCTCCGCGGCCGGCTTCTTCTCCTTGGCGGGGGCGGCGCGCTTCTTGGAAGCGGCGGACGCGGCGGGCTTGCTCTTCTTCTTGGCCCCGCCGGCCGACGCCTTCGCCTTGCTCGCCTCCAGCTTGAACGAACCGGACGCTCCCTTGCCCTTCGTCTGCACCAGGGCGCCGGATTCGACGGCCCCCTTGAGGTACTTCTTGATGAACGGGGCCAGCTTGTCCGCGTCGACCTTGTAGTTGGCCGAGATGTACTTCTTGATGGCCTGCAGGGAGGAGCCGCCGCGCTCCTTCAGCTCCTTGATGGCGTTGTTCACCATCTCGGACGTCTTCGGGTGCGAGGGCTTCGCCTTCGGCTTCTTGGAGGCGGCGGCGGCGGACGCTTTCGCCTTCTTGGCCGGAGTCGCCGGCAGGGGGGAGGCGGCCGCGGGTGCTGCTGTGTCTGCCATCTTGCGAGTCTTGTTGCGTTGCGTTCTGTAGCGAGCGTAGAGCGGTTGCGGGGGGACGATTAGTTCCCGTATTTGTCGTCAGACGGCGCTCGTTCTCGCCTGTCGGTAAAAACCGTGTCGCGGACGGTCGGTGCGCGCTTGTCGATTTTGCCGATGAAAAGTGTTGTCATTTATGCTTAGGCGGCCGGACGAAAACCGCCCTGGCGGCCGAACGGATCCGCCCGGGGACGCGGAGCGCGGCGGGTCCCGCGGCCGGGAGGTCCCGCCGTCGGCCGGCGGCCGGGTCGGCCGGCCCGGGGGCCGGGCCGCGGCGCGGCGGACGTTTAGAGGCGCAAAAGCTGCAGGGCGGCAGCGTTGGGCGGCCGAAAGCCGGCCGCGAATGCGTCTCCCCGGCGAGCTGGCGGCCCGGGCGCGCGCCGCCCCCGTCGGGCAGGACCCGGCCCCGGGTCCGAGACGTCCGCCGGCCGCGGAGGGCCTCCGGTGGCGGAGCGAGGGCCCCCCGAAGCGGCCGGACGTAACACACGCGAACGCCGACGGACCGCCGGAGAGCGTCCGGGCCGAGAGAGAGACCTGCCTCCGGGTCGGGAGCGAATATTATCTAGTGAATTATAACGATTGATCGATCTACTAACGGCTATCGTAGGATTACATGTCGAACGAGTGAGACGCGAAAAGATAGAAGAAAAGAATAGAATTAAAAAAAAAAAAAAATACATTAATATAATAACGATCCGTCGTTTGCGAGGAATCGTATCACGAATGGGATGGATAGTAGTAGTAGTAGTAGTAGTAGAATCATCGGAAGGCGTAAGTGAAAGAAAGAAGAATAGAAGTTAGAAAAAATATAAATAAAGAAAGGAAAAAGAGGAGTTGGGAGAATGATAGAAGTAGATGAATAGAAAAGAAAGAACGAATAAAACAGACCGATAATAAGTATGAATGATTCCGGTCTACGTGCAAAATGACGCGAGCTCCGCGCGCAGTAGTAGGCTCGTTCTGTAAAAAGTGAAACGTCATCGACTTATAAAAAAAAAAAAAAAAAAAAAAAAAATCGAAATCGGGATGATGATGATATATAATCGGGTGAGATGCGACGATGATGATGATTCGTGTCGCCGTAGCGGTGCGTACGACCGACGATGACGACGATGACGATGATACGCGTGAAGAAGAACAATAATAACAATATGTGATAATAGGAATATGTATTAAATGAAATATGAAAAATAAAAACGTGTATCTACTGTTGAAGATGTGTATGTATGTATGTCGAATGTCGGGGCGAGTTCGGTAGGTGATCGGAAATGGTATTTGTAATGAGAATAGTTGTCAGGTGTATATTAGTATGCATAAAGAATGAAGAAGAAGCGAAGGAAAGGGGGAAAAAAAAAAAAAAAAAAAAATGACTAGGTAAGGTGACATGTCGAAGAGGCCCTCGAGGATATGGCACCGTACGTACGATAGTATGATAGAATCGTACGGCTTCGAGAACCGCAAGGGAGCGGAGTATCCGCACACGATGATAGTACGTAGAAATCATTGATTTTTTTTCACTCTCGCTCTCTCTCTCTATCCTTTCCTGAATTGTATTCATGTTTATATAAATGTACATATCATAATACGCGACGCAAATTTGGGAGTCAAAAAAAAAAAAACATAAAAGAAATGAAAGTGACAGCAAAAGGGTGACAGCTGTTTCGCCTGAAAAGGGTGACAGCTGTTTCGCCCTAAAACTGAAGAAGAAGAAGAAGGTGACAGCTGTTACGACCAGAGAGAACTCAAAAAAAAATCACAGCAGTTCCGCTCGGGGAAAAAAAAAAACCAAAAACAAAAAACTGCGAAAGGTGACAGCAATTTTGCAACCGAAACAACGGCCAAATAAAAAGAAGGAGAAAAAAATGTGTATATATATAATATACATGCGTACGTATATGATTTTTTATATAAAAAAAGGACAATTTTGATCGGACGCCCGGCTAATCGTGCGATAGGCAATCGCCGCGCACCGCGGCGCGGCCGGTTGCGCGATCCGTTACGGGGCGCTTATCACTGTTGCGCTTCTCGTTCTATTATCGTAGTTATTATTTACACACACATCTGTCTATAGTATAATATATTTGCAGTAAGTATTTGGATTATTCGTGTGGTGGTCCTGATAAGGACCTTTGTTAATTGCGCTGTATTAGATGGTTTAACGTAGACGACGACGGCGCTGTTGATGTCGATGATTATTATGATGATGACGATGTCGGTGTGTATAGATTACAATATTCGGTGCAGACGAATATCGCGCGTCCGTGTGCGTGTCGCGTCGTGTTTCAACGCGCTGGCGCTGGCGCTGGCGCCTACTTGGAGCTGGTGTACTTGGTGACGGCCTTGGTGCCCTCGCTGACGGCGTGCTTGGCCAGCTCCCCGGGCAGCAGCAGCCTGACGGCGGTCTGGATCTCCCTGCTGGTGATCGTCGACCTCTTGTTGTAGTGGGCGAGACGGGACGCCTCGGCGGCGATGCGCTCGAAGATGTCGTTCACGAAGCTGTTCATGATGCTCATCGCCTTACTGGAGATTCCGGTGTCGGGATGCACCTGCTTGAGCACCTTGTAGATGTAGATGGCGTAGCTCTCCTTCCTCCTGCGCTTCGACTTCTTCTTGTCCCCCTTGGAGATGTTCTTCTGGGCCTTGCCCGACTTCTTGGCTGCCTTTCCGCTCGTCTTGGGCGGCATTGTCTCTTCTTATCTCGGAATAGATGCGGCGTAGAGTGGAGCAGAGGAGTCGCGGTGGACTGTCTGTACTGTGCGGTGTGCGTGGCGCAAACTGAAAAATCGACCGTTTTTGTCACTTCGGTCGGCGCACCCAGCCAGGGCCGCCGGTCGGGCCGTCCGGGCCGGCGGCAGGGGAGGGTCCCCCCGCGGGACCGGTCCCGGCGGCGCTGCGTGCGCTTCGCGGAGGGCGTAAATAAGGTGTGTGCGCCCGTTTTCGCCATTGACTTGACTTGACTCACCTCTCGACGGTCGCAACGTGCGCGCACTCCAGCTCGCACATCCTCGCTTCGCATATCGCAGAGAACCAGTTCAGATCTCCGACCACTCGCCATGTCGGGTCGCGGAAAGGGAGGCAAAGTGAAGGGAAAGGCAAAGTCCCGCTCGAACCGCGCCGGTCTGCAGTTCCCCGTCGGCCGTATCCACAGGCTGCTCAGGAAGGGCAACTACGCCGAGAGGGTCGGCGCCGGTGCGCCCGTGTACCTGGCCGCCGTCATGGAGTACCTGGCCGCCGAGGTGCTGGAGTTGGCCGGCAACGCCGCCAGGGATAACAAGAAGACGAGGATCATCCCCCGTCATCTTCAGTTGGCCATTCGCAACGACGAGGAGCTGAACAAGCTGCTCTCCGGGGTGACCATCGCCCAGGGAGGCGTCCTGCCCAACATCCAGGCCGTGCTCCTGCCCAAGAAGACCGAGAAGAAGGCGTAAGAATGATGATTCTGCGCCCGCTCATCCTCCACTCTTCTCTCTCTACTCCCCGGACTCCTCCGCCCGTTTCATCATCATCTCGCAGAGTAGTGTACACAAAGGTCCTTTTCAGGACCGCCACATGTATTTATTGCCAATCGTTACCCGTTCGCTGATTTTATAACTATTCTCATTATTTATGTACATTTAAGAAATATATCCGAAGCGCGCTAGGACCGTTCCGTCCGTGTGCGCGGACCTGAATTGTGGTATAGTATGGTAGTACCGATATGATATGCTAGAAACACTGATAATGAAATGAATAAAAATCGCAAGTAAATGAATGCGCGATGGGTAAAGCGCCCGGCGCACGCAACTTACGACGCGTGTCAATACGAGATGATCTCGGCGAGTGTTTTTGTTTAGAATTTTCACTCGTGAAATATATGAAATTAATAAGAGTCAAAGCCTGAGTAGGGTCATGATGAGCCGTGTCGCGCTTGGACGTTAGGTAATTAAAACGAAATGCGACATGATCTCAGCGCTGAGACGATAATGAAATTAATAAATCGTACGTTCCGGTACTCTTGCGTGATTTGAATGTTTAAAATTACTATTGATTCGCGAGTAAAATACATATTAATTTATTGGAAGTTATTATTATTATTATTATTATTATATATATTTTTTTTTTTTTTTTACTCAAGTATCGAAATCATACTGCTACGAGTATCAAAATCATACTGCTGGCGAATTCGATTGTGGATGATTAAGGTGTATGCGGTCCTGAAAAGGACCATTTTTATTCGAATCGATCGACCGATCGGAACGGGTCGAGGTGACGGCCGCCCGATACCACTGTACTGCGTGTTAGTCAATCAGACCGATCGACCGACCGACCGAAAATCGTGCCGCGTCTCGTCGCATAGAGCTCGCTTAGGCGCGCTCGCCTCGGATGCGCCTGGCCAGCTGGATGTCCTTGGGCATGATGGTGACGCGCTTGGCGTGGATCGCGCACAGGTTCGTGTCCTCGAAGAGGCCGACCAGGTAGGCCTCGCTCGCCTCCTGCAGGGCCATGACGGCCGAGCTCTGGAAGCGGAGGTCGGTCTTGAAGTCCTGGGCGATCTCGCGCACCAGGCGCTGGAAGGGGAGCTTGCGGATCAGCAGCTCGGTGCTCTTCTGGTAGCGGCGGATCTCCCTGAGCGCGACCGTGCCGGGCCTGTAGCGATGGGGCTTCTTCACGCCGCCGGTGGCCGGGGCGCTCTTGCGGGCCGCCTTCGTGGCCAGCTGCTTCCTGGGCGCCTTGCCCCCGGTGGACTTGCGAGCGGTCTGCTTCGTACGTGCCATGGCTGTAGCTGAGTAGGATTCTTCTCTCTATTCGGAAAAATTTCCCGGGCGCGTCATATTTATCGAAAATACCGTCTCCCCCGTGGGGGGGGATGGGCCGACGCCATTGGCCGATTCGAATATTCCCAACCGCCGGGCGGTCGGGCGGGACGGAGGGGACGGGACGGGACGGGACGGGACGGGACGGGACGGGACGGGACGGGCTCGACGGTGAAGCGAGACGGGAGATAGAGTGGAGAAACAATCGCATCCTCCCCGGAGAAATGTGCATGCAGAAAAATTACGAAAAACACTCAAAACCTAGCCTGGAATAATGTTATGCATATAACAAACTGAGACATATATTCGCGTGACGCGATACCGAGTCGCGCCGATCCTCTCGCCTCTCGCCCTCGCTGCTCGCGCGCGAGAGTGAGACGGCGCGCGTGTCGTCGTAGCTGTCGGATCGCTCGGCGGCGAGGGGAGACGCGGGCGCACGTCTGGTGCATAAAAGCGGCCCCGGCCGGCGAAAAACGCCACACGAATCCTACACACGCACGGTAGAGCACCGTGCGAGCAGCGACTACTGTAACCGAAAAGAAGACCACACGCAGAGAAGATGACCGGTCGCGGAAAGGGAGGAAAAGGTCTGGGGAAAGGAGGCGCCAAGCGACACAGGAAAGTCCTCCGCGATAACATCCAGGGCATCACGAAGCCGGCCATCCGCCGTCTGGCCCGCCGAGGCGGCGTCAAGCGCATCTCCGGTCTCATCTACGAGGAGACGCGCGGCGTCCTGAAGGTGTTCCTCGAGAACGTGATCAGGGACGCGGTCACCTACACCGAGCACGCCAAGAGGAAGACCGTCACCGCTGTAACGGACCAGACGAAATAAGGTCCGAAAAAGGACCACATTTTAGGATATATTTAGTATATTTTGTATTGTGATAATAAAACGGAGCGACTCTGTCCGAGCAGCTGTCCCCATATTGAAACCCGCCAGACTGAGCGGGGAAAGGGGGCGTGGCTCCCACTACTTACGCTGGGGCCAACGGGAACCCAGCAGAAAAGTGGTGGGGGCCGCGCACGTAGGCAATAGGGGGACTAGCCCGGCAGATTAGCTCCGTATGGGTATAAATGTATGTATCCTTTGTAAAATAAATCATTCCATCCTGGACGACTGAACTTGGTGTTTTATTTCTCCGCTCGCTCTACCCTTCGCTACTCTACTGGATTCTCCCCCCTGGACTTGACTCATCGCTACGACCACGGACTACGAACCAGTACACACCTCGACCTACGCATCGGAATCGGATTTTGATAGAATATTTACTAGTAAATATTCTCACCTCTCGCCGCAGGACTTCAGAACTTCTGGGACTTACGCCCCCAGAAGCGAAGCGCTGCAGAAGTCACACCGCACCTATCAACAGTCTAAAGTGTGAGGTTTGGCGCCCCACATTTTTGGTCCTTCGAGCCGGATCGTGATCTTCTACAAGCTGGCCCACCCTGATCCTGCGCTACTACGATGCCGGCCTCCCTACGCTCTGGGAGGAACGCCGAGGAGCAGCCACTGAGACCCGCCTCGGAGCCCGAGGCCCCCGCTTCGGATGTGGATTCGGAAGCGGACAACACGCTGCATGGAGAGACGCGCTCTCACGAAAGCTCCAAAGGAACCGAAGACACCATTCGGAACCTGCGAGCTGAAATGCGGCGCGAAAGAGAAGAACATCGGAAGCAGATGAGCCAGCTGATGGCTCTCTTGACGGTGAAAGCGACGACACAGCCGGAGCCCGCGCAAAGTGGAGCGCAGGCTGGCCCGGGGACGTCGCGGCAACCGCATCCCGCGCAGTATGGAGCGCGGGCCCCCTCGGAGACGTCGCAGAATGGAATCACGGGTGCATCTCGGCAGGATGATGCACAACCGCGCGCCTTGAGCGTGCGCTCCGCCGCAGAGGATATGGATGCGGCGGCCAATGAAGACACTACACGCCGCACTACAAAGAGATGGGTCGAGCAACATGGCCGTGCAGAACCGCGCACGGGTACACACGATGACTCGACGGTGCGCCGTGAAAGGGACCGAACAAGAAAGGACGAGGACCCCCGCATCAGCGCTATGTTTGCGCGCCAGAGTGCGGGAAAGGCGCTGCCGGAGTTTGCCGGCAACCCAGTTGACTGGCCGTCATTCTACGACTACTTCTTGGATTCTACGGAATTATGTGGATTCTCAGACCCCGAGAATTTGCTTCGCCTACGGATCGCGCTGAAGGGGCGCGCCCGGGATGCAGTCGAAGCATTGATGGTGAAATCCAAGAACGTCGCAGAGATAATGGCCGCCCTCGAAAAGCAGTTCGGTCGGCCCGAAGTGTTGGTAAACGCAGTGTTTGAACAAGTGAGAAAGTTTCCGCGATTGACAAACGATTCATCTATGGACCAGATAGTGGACTATGCACTGACGGTCAGAAATGTGAAAGTGACGATCGCGAACGCGAAAAGTAGATACGTAGAAATGCCGGGCGCCCTCGGTGAGCTTGTGTCGAAGCTCGGGCCGGTGCTCCGCGCCATGTGGGTCCGCGATCGCGCAAGTGTAAAAGCGATACCAAAGATTGCCGACTTTGCAGACTGGATGATGGGATTCGCGGACAATGCCGCGGAGTGTGGCGCTTTGGAACCGGTGAAGGCGGTGAAATCTACGCGTGGAAAGGAAACGGTGTTCATAACGGAATCGCGTCCGTTCGCGGAAAAGAAGTGCGCTAAGTGCCGCCGCGGGGGACACAAGATAAACGCTTGCTCCGAGTTCGCTCAAATGGAGACAGCGGCTCGGAGGGAATTTGCGAGAGAGAAGGGGCTGTGCTACCGATGCCTGGACGGTAGACATCGCGTGCCCCAGTGTAGGAGTAACGTGAAGTGTGGTGTCGGCTCATGTACAGCCTCTCACCATAAACTCCTACACGAGGCTTCGCAAGAATCAAGCGCCACCGGTGGTTTGAGTTACGCCGGCGGAAATCCTACGAACGACGCGTTCGTAGGGGTAATGGCAACAAAGGATTTAGTGCTATTAAAGGTGATGCCAGTGGAAATCAGTGGGCCTAAGGGTCGTGTAGTGATCGACGCCATATTAGATGAAGGCTCTACAATTACCTTAATAGACGATGACATAGCCAATCGGGTCGGCGCCCGCGGGCGCCGCGGTACGATCTCGATCCGCGGGATAAATGGAAGCAGGGAACCCGCGGACACTCGACGCGTGCAAGTGATGATCAAGGGAAATAGCGAAATCTCGTACGCTATCGGTGCAAATACCGTACGGAATTTAAATTTACCACACGCGCCGTGTATACGGACGGAAATCGAGCGGATTTCCAACGAGAACATCGTAAAAAACGTGAAACCGAAGATGATAATCGGTCAAGACAATGCGCATATAATCGTGTCGCGAGAAGTCACCATCGACGACGAAGAGATTATGCGATCCAGGACATTGCTGGGCTGGGTAGCCCATGGAAAGGTCGCCGGTCCACCGGAAGGCGAAAAATTGGCGCTCGCGGTTACAAGTGAAAGGCAAAATCCCCGCGAGCGAAGTGATACGGTGTCGAGTCGGGCCGCCAGCGAGAGCGGCCGAGATTGCGGTTCGGTGGTGCCGAACCCGACCGCCGAAGGACGCCACGATGGATGCTGCAAGAAGATCGAAGAATTGGTGAAATCGAACTTCGCAGTGGACTCCTTAGGAGTAACTGGCGCCGTGCGTGAAGATAGGCAAATGACGCGCGCGCGAGCAATTATGCAAGCCACATCGAGACCCCTACCAGATGGCCATTGGGAGACGGGACTGCTGTGGAAAGAAGAAGGCGTGTGGTTGCCCGATAACAGGCAACACGCTTTGAGCCGCCTAGAAGGCGTAGAACGGAAGCTAAGAGGAAATAAAGAGCTTGCCGCAGCCTATCATGAAAAGATGGAAGCATACCTTCAGAAAGGGTACGCTACGGAGGTTCCCGCAAGTGAAGCGGCTGTTAGAGTACCCAGGCAGTGGTACTTGCCGCACTTTGCGGTGGTAAACCCTAAAAAACCCACCAAGATTAGGGTGGTTTTCGACGCCGCGAGCCAATACAAAGGCACGTCCCTCAACGACAAATTAATGGCGGGACCGGATCTGTTGTCTTCGCTATTGGGCAACATTTTCCGGTTCCGAGAGGGAAAAATAGCGCTCGCGGCAGATATATGCGAAATGTTCCTCCAAATAAAAATAAGGGAAGAGGATCAACGCTCGCAACTCTATTTGTGGAGAAAGAGGCCCGAGGAGGCACCACGAACATTCAAGATGACGTCGATGACGTTTGGAGCCGCGTGCTCACCGAGCAGCGCGCAGTACGTGCGCAATGCAGTGGCTGACAGGAGCCAGAAGGAGTTCCCGGAAGCGGTAGCGGCGTGCAAGTCGAAATTCTACATGGACGACTACTTGGACGCGGTGGAAGATGCCGCTACCGCAGAGAAGATGGTCCGGGAAGTATCCGAGGTGCTCCGGAGGGGCGGCTTCCGCCTGATGAATTGGGCGAGTAACGGACACGGGGTTCTCCGTTCAGTGCCGAAGGAAGCGCGCGCCGCGTCAGCCACACCTATAAGCATCAAAGAAGCCCACACAACAACGGATATCAGTGGCGAATACACCGGGAGGGTGCTAGGTATAGCATGGAAGCCGACCGCGGACGTATTCGTGTACCAGTTTGAAGACCCGCTCAGCCAAAATGAAGAGGATTGGCCCACAAAAAGGGGATTGCTGAGCGCGGTGATGCGGATCTTCGATCCTGTCGGCTTCCTCGGATGCCTGATTATCCGCTCGAAGATACTCTTGCAGGATGTGTGGAGGGCACACACCAACTGGGATGAGCGGATACGGGAAGACCACAAAGCGAGGTGGCAAAATTGGGTCGCGCAAGTCAAAGGGGTGAATTGCGCGATACCCAGATGCTCGGTCGTCGACCGACGGAACAGTAGAAAATTGCATCTGTTCAGCGACGCATCCGAAACGGCGTGCTGCGCAGTGGCATACATGACCGAATGCACCAATGAGGGGCACAAGACTACCTTCATAAGTAGTAAGTGCAAAGTGACACCACTGAAGGTGGTGTCCATTCCACGGCTCGAACTACAGGGTGCGCTCATGGCGGCCAGATTGGCGGCCACCATCAGGCGCGAGACCCAGTGCGCCGTGCAAAAAACGTTTTACTGGACTGATTCCACGACAGTCCTATGTTGGATAAGGTCGGAGCCGCGAAGATTCTCCACTTTCGTGGCGAATAGACTCGGGGAGATCGACGAGCTAACGAATGCCACGGAGTGGAGATGGGTTCCGACCCAATTAAACCCGGCGGACATCGGCACGAGGGACGGTCCGCCCATCGACTTGTCGCCCGAAGGAACGTGGTTCCGGGGCCCGACGTTCCTAAACCAGGAAGAGGATTGCTGGCCTCGGGAAAGAGAACCGACCCACACACCTGACGACAAGATATTAGAGAAAAAGGCGGACGTCTTGATGATGTCCGTCGCGGGAAACGAGGCACTGCCGGTACCTCAGAGATTCTCGTCATGGAGCCGGCTGATACGAGCGACAGCATGGATGCTACGTTTCATAAGGAAGAGCCGCCGACAAGGAGACGTCCGCGAAGTAGGCGAACTGACGGCCGAGGAGCTGGAAAATGCTGAGCTCCGGTGGGTACGTCAGTCGCAAGCGGACGCGTTCGGCGGCGACAGGGACAGCCTGGCACGGGGGGAGCGGCTGCCGGCGCGCAGCCGCCTCTACAAATTGGTTCCCCACATGGACGAGCGGGACGTGATCAAAATGGGAACGCGTCTTCAATACATAGGGGCCACAGAAGGCCAGAGGGTGCCGGTAATTCTGGACGGCACCCACTACTACACAAAACTCCTTTTGGAGGACTATCACAAGAGGGCAGGACACCCTGGGATAGAGAGAGTCCTCAGCGACGTTCGGCAAAACTTCTACGTCATAAAGCTGAGGAGAGTCCTGAGAAGCATTGGTCATAAGTGCGTGACATGCAAATTGCGCCGAGGGCGGGCCAACATCCCGCAGATGGGACAGATACCGCCGGCGAGAGTCGCCAGCCACATGAGAGCATTCACACATTGCGGGCTCGACTATTTTGGTCCGATGTGGGTAACAATTGGGCGGCGCCGGGAGAAAAGGTACGGAGTGTTGTTCACGTGCATGACAACGAGAGCGGTGCACCTCGAGCTGGCATCGTCCCTGACGAGTGACGCGGCTATCCAGGCCATAAGGAGGATGACCGCCAGAAGGGGCCAGCCGAGGGTGATACACTCCGACAACGGTACGAACTTCCACGGCGCCGATAAAGAGATGCGGGAGGCAATAGCGGACCTCCACGCCAACTCCAGACTACATGCAGAACTGGCCAACATGCAGATACGGTGGGAATTCATTCCACCGTCCTCACCACATATGGGTGGTGCATGGGAGCGGTTAGTGCGCTCAGTGAAAGTGGCACTAACGGCCGTACTTCGGGAACAGGCCCCGAGGGAAGAAACATTGCAGACAGCGTTCGCGGAAGCGGAGTTCAGCGTGAATAGCCGTCCACTGAGTCATGTGTCAGTGGACCCAAAAGATGAGACCCCGCTGACGCCGAACCACTTTCTGATCGGATCTGCAGGCGAACGAGCACACCTAGCCTTCTACCCGAAGGACGCCGAGACGGTGTGTCTAAGGAAGCAGTGGAGGATAGCCCAGCAGCTAGCAGATAAATTTTGGAGACGCTGGCTGGGCGAGTTCCTCCCAACGATGGCGCAGAGGCGGAAGTGGCTCGAGCGGGCGGAACCACTACAGGTCGGCGACGTGGTCGTCATCGCCGACCCAGCCTCACCGCGCAACCACTGGCCCAAGGGAAGAATAACGGGAACGCGCCTTGCAGCGGATGGCCAGGTCCGGACGGCGCGAGTCACCACGGCAACCGGAGAGTACGTGCGCCCCGCTGTACGACTCATCCCACTGCTGCGGAGTGATCCCCCCGCTGATGGTCCTGCAGAAGAAAAAGATGCCCCGACGACTTCGCGACGCGGCATCGGGGGGAGTGTAACGGACCAGACGAAATAAGGTCCGAAAAAGGACCACATTTTAGGATATATTTAGTATATTTTGTATTGTGATAATAAAACGGAGCGACTCTGTCCGAGCAGCTGTCCCCATATTGAAACCCGCCAGACTGAGCGGGGAAAGGGGGCGTGGCTCCCACTACTTACGCTGGGGCCAACGGGAACCCAGCAGAAAAGTGGTGGGGGCCGCGCACGTAGGCAATAGGGGGACTAGCCCGGCAGATTAGCTCCGTATGGGTATAAATGTATGTATCCTTTGTAAAATAAATCATTCCATCCTGGACGACTGAACTTGGTGTTTTATTTCTCCGCTCGCTCTACCCTTCGCTACTCTACTGGATTCTCCCCCCTGGACTTGACTCATCGCTACGACCACGGACTACGAACCAGTACACACCTCGACCTACGCATCGGAATCGGATTTTGATAGAATATTTACTAGTAAATATTCTCACCTCTCGCCGCAGGACTTCAGAACTTCTGGGACTTACGCCCCCAGAAGCGAAGCGCTGCAGAAGTCACACCGCACCTATCAACAGTCTAAAGTGTGAGGTTTGGCGCCCCACAAATATAATAACGATCCGTCGTTTGCGAGGAATCGTATCACGAATGGGATGGATAGTAGTAGTAGTAGTAGTAGTAGAATCATCGGAAGGCGTAAGTGAAAGAAAGAAGAATAGAAGTTAGAAAAAATATAAATAAAGAAAGGAAAAAGAGGAGTTGGGAGAATGATAGAAGTAGATGAATAGAAAAGAAAGAACGAATAAAACAGACCGATAATAAGTATGAATGATTCCGGTCTACGTGCAAAATGACGCGAGCTCCGCGCGCAGTAGTAGGCTCGTTCTGTAAAAAGTGAAACGTCATCGACTTATAAAAAAAAAAAAAAAAAAAAAAATCGAAATCGGGATGATGATGATATATAATCGGGTGAGATGCGACGATGATGATGATTCGTGTCGCCGTAGCGGTGCGTACGACCGACGATGACGACGATGACGATGATACGCGTGAAGAAGAACAATAATAACAATATGTGATAATAGGAATATGTATTAAATGAAATATGAAAAATAAAAACGTGTATCTACTGTTGAAGATGTGTATGTATGTATGTCGAATGTCGGGGCGAGTTCGGTAGGTGATCGGAAATGGTATTTGTAATGAGAATAGTTGTCAGGTGTATATTAGTATGCATAAAGAATGAAGAAGAAGCGAAGGAAAGGGGGAAAAAAAAAAAAAAAAAAAATGACTAGGTAAGGTGACATGTCGAAGAGGCCCTCGAGGATATGGCACCGTACGTACGATAGTATGATAGAATCGTACGGCTTCGAGAACCGCAAGGGAGCGGAGTATCCGCACACGATGATAGTACGTAGAAATCATTGATTTTTTTTCACTCTCGCTCTCTCTCTCTATCCTTTCCTGAATTGTATTCATGTTTATATAAATGTACATATCATAATACGCGACGCAAATTTGGGAGTCAAAAAAAAAAAAACATAAAAGAAATGAAAGTGACAGCAAAAGGGTGACAGCTGTTTCGCCTGAAAAGGGTGACAGCTGTTTCGCCCTAAAACTGAAGAAGAAGAAGAAGGTGACAGCTGTTACGACCAGAGAGAACTCAAAAAAAAATCACAGCAGTTCCGCTCGGGGAAAAAAAAAAAACCAAAAACAAAAAACTGCGAAAGGTGACAGCAATTTTGCAACCGAAACAACGGCCAAATAAAAAGAAGGAGAAAAAAATGTGTATATATATAATATACATGCGTACGTATATGATTTTTTATATAAAAAAAGGACAATTTTGATCGGACGCCCGGCTAATCGTGCGATAGGCAATCGCCGCGCACCGCGGCGCGGCCGGTTGCGCGATCCGTTACGGGGCGCTTATCACTGTTGCGCTTCTCGTTCTATTATCGTAGTTATTATTTACACACACATCTGTCTATAGTATAATATATTTGCAGTAAGTATTTGGATTATTCGTGTGGTGGTCCTGATAAGGACCTTTGTTAATTGCGCTGTATTAGATGGTTTAACGTAGACGACGACGGCGCTGTTGATGTCGATGATTATTATGATGATGACGATGTCGGTGTGTATAGATTACAATATTCGGTGCAGACGAATATCGCGCGTCCGTGTGCGTGTCGCGTCGTGTTTCAACGCGCTGGCGCTGGCGCTGGCGCCTACTTGGAGCTGGTGTACTTGGTGACGGCCTTGGTGCCCTCGCTGACGGCGTGCTTGGCCAGCTCCCCGGGCAGCAGCAGCCTGACGGCGGTCTGGATCTCCCTGCTGGTGATCGTCGACCTCTTGTTGTAGTGGGCGAGACGGGACGCCTCGGCGGCGATGCGCTCGAAGATGTCGTTCACGAAGCTGTTCATGATGCTCATCGCCTTACTGGAGATTCCGGTGTCGGGATGCACCTGCTTGAGCACCTTGTAGATGTAGATGGCGTAGCTCTCCTTCCTCCTGCGCTTCGACTTCTTCTTGTCCCCCTTGGAGATGTTCTTCTGGGCCTTGCCCGACTTCTTGGCTGCCTTTCCGCTCGTCTTGGGCGGCATTGTCTCTTCTTATCTCGGAATAGATGCGGCGTAGAGTGGAGCAGAGGAGTCGCGGTGGACTGTCTGTACTGTGCGGTGTGCGTGGCGCAAACTGAAAAATCGACCGTTTTTGTCACTTCGGTCGGCGCACCCAGCCAGGGCCGCCGGTCGGGCCGTCCGGGCCGGCGGCAGGGGAGGGTCCCCCCGCGGGACCGGTCCCGGCGGCGCTGCGTGCGCTTCGCGGAGGGCGTAAATAAGGTGTGTGCGCCCGTTTTCGCCATTGACTTGACTTGACTCACCTCTCGACGGTCGCAACGTGCGCGCACTCCAGCTCGCACATCCTCGCTTCGCATATCGCAGAGAACCAGTTCAGATCTCCGACCACTCGCCATGTCGGGTCGCGGAAAGGGAGGCAAAGTGAAGGGAAAGGCAAAGTCCCGCTCGAACCGCGCCGGTCTGCAGTTCCCCGTCGGCCGTATCCACAGGCTGCTCAGGAAGGGCAACTACGCCGAGAGGGTCGGCGCCGGTGCGCCCGTGTACCTGGCCGCCGTCATGGAGTACCTGGCCGCCGAGGTGCTGGAGTTGGCCGGCAACGCCGCCAGGGATAACAAGAAGACGAGGATCATCCCCCGTCATCTTCAGTTGGCCATTCGCAACGACGAGGAGCTGAACAAGCTGCTCTCCGGGGTGACCATCGCCCAGGGAGGCGTCCTGCCCAACATCCAGGCCGTGCTCCTGCCCAAGAAGACCGAGAAGAAGGCGTAAGAATGATGATTCTGCGCCCGCTCATCCTCCACTCTTCTCTCTCTACTCCCCGGACTCCTCCGCCCGTTTCATCATCATCTCGCAGAGTAGTGTACACAAAGGTCCTTTTCAGGACCGCCACATGTATTTATTGCCAATCGTTACCCGTTCGCTGATTTTATAACTATTCTCATTATTTATGTACATTTAAGAAATATATCCGAAGCGCGCTAGGACCGTTCCGTCCGTGTGCGCGGACCTGAATTGTGGTATAGTATGGTAGTACCGATATGATATGCTAGAAACACTGATAATGAAATGAATAAAAATCGCAAGTAAATGAATGCGCGATGGGTAAAGCGCCCGGCGCACGCAACTTACGACGCGTGTCAATACGAGATGATCTCGGCGAGTGTTTTTGTTTAGAATTTTCACTCGTGAAATATATGAAATTAATAAGAGTCAAAGCCTGAGTAGGGTCATGATGAGCCGTGTCGCGCTTGGACGTTAGGTAATTAAAACGAAATGCGACATGATCTCAGCGCTGAGACGATAATGAAATTAATAAATCGTACGTTCCGGTACTCTTGCGTGATTTGAATGTTTAAAATTACTATTGATTCGCGAGTAAAATACATATTAATTTATTGGAAGTTATTATTATTATTATTATTATTATATATATTTTTTTTTTTTTTTTACTCAAGTATCGAAATCATACTGCTACGAGTATCAAAATCATACTGCTGGCGAATTCGATTGTGGATGATTAAGGTGTATGCGGTCCTGAAAAGGACCATTTTTATTCGAATCGATCGACCGATCGGAACGGGTCGAGGTGACGGCCGCCCGATACCACTGTACTGCGTGTTAGTCAATCAGACCGATCGACCGACCGACCGAAAATCGTGCCGCGTCTCGTCGCATAGAGCTCGCTTAGGCGCGCTCGCCTCGGATGCGCCTGGCCAGCTGGATGTCCTTGGGCATGATGGTGACGCGCTTGGCGTGGATCGCGCACAGGTTCGTGTCCTCGAAGAGGCCGACCAGGTAGGCCTCGCTCGCCTCCTGCAGGGCCATGACGGCCGAGCTCTGGAAGCGGAGGTCGGTCTTGAAGTCCTGGGCGATCTCGCGCACCAGGCGCTGGAAGGGGAGCTTGCGGATCAGCAGCTCGGTGCT
Source organism: Brachycentrus maculatus (assembly GCF_059751285.1). Lineage (NCBI taxonomy): Eukaryota > Metazoa > Arthropoda > Insecta > Trichoptera > Brachycentridae > Brachycentrus > Brachycentrus maculatus. Next base: position 83,358 of record NW_028280894.1, read on the forward strand.
CTTCTGGTAGCGGCGGATCTCCCTGAGCGCGACCGTGCCGGGCCTGTAGCGATGGGGCTTCTTCACGCCGCCGGTGGCCGGGGCGCTCTTGCGGGCCGCCTTCGTGGCCAGCTGCTTCCTGGGCGCCTTGCCCCCGGTGGACTTGCGAGCGGTCTGCTTCGTACGTGCCATGGCTGTAGCTGAGTAGGATTCTTCTCTCTATTCGGAAAAATTTCCCGGGCGCGTCATATTTATCGAAAATACCGTCTCCCCCGTGGGGGGGGATGGGCCGACGCCATTGGCCGATTCGAATATTCCCAACCGCCGGGCGGTCGGGCGGGACGGAGGGGACGGGACGGGACGGGACGGGACGGGACGGGACGGGACGGGACGGGCTCGACGGTGAAGCGAGACGGGAGATAGAGTGGAGAAACAATCGCATCCTCCCCGGAGAAATGTGCATGCAGAAAAATTACGAAAAACACTCAAAACCTAGCCTGGAATAATGTTATGCATATAACAAACTGAGACATATATTCGCGTGACGCGATACCGAGTCGCGCCGATCCTCTCGCCTCTCGCCCTCGCTGCTCGCGCGCGAGAGTGAGACGGCGCGCGTGTCGTCGTAGCTGTCGGATCGCTCGGCGGCGAGGGGAGACGCGGGCGCACGTCTGGTGCATAAAAGCGGCCCCGGCCGGCGAAAAACGCCACACGAATCCTACACACGCACGGTAGAGCACCGTGCGAGCAGCGACTACTGTAACCGAAAAGAAGACCACACGCAGAGAAGATGACCGGTCGCGGAAAGGGAGGAAAAGGTCTGGGGAAAGGAGGCGCCAAGCGACACAGGAAAGTCCTCCGCGATAACATCCAGGGCATCACGAAGCCGGCCATCCGCCGTCTGGCCCGCCGAGGCGGCGTCAAGCGCATCTCCGGTCTCATCTACGAGGAGACGCGCGGCGTCCTGAAGGTGTTCCTCGAGAACGTGATCAGGGACGCGGTCACCTACACCGAGCACGCCAAGAGGAAGACCGTCACCGCCATGGACGTCGTCTACGCCCTGAAGCGCCAGGGCCGCACCCTGTACGGTTTCGGAGGTTAAGTCGCCGATCTTCGCCGCTCTTCACCGCTCTTCACCGCTCTTCACCGCACCGCACGCAGCGCGAGATACATTCGCCCCGGCCGTCCCGACGCCCGCACGCCACCGCCACCACCGCACCGCGCTGCTACGCGCGATGTGAATGCGATTTGAAAACAAAAAACGGCCCTTCTCAGGGCCAACAACTGCCTGACCGACCCATGTCGTAACCGTTTTTCGCTTTTCGAAATTTAAATAACACAATACAATTACCTACGTGGATGGATAGAGCTTTGCTTTATTTCTTTCTTTTTTCTCTCTCGTACGGCTTCGAGAACCGCAAGGGAGCGGGGTATCCGCACACGATGATAGTGCGTACAAATCATTGATTTTTTTTTCACTCTCGCTCTCTCTCTCTATCCTTTCCTGAATTGTATTCATGTTTATATAAATGTACATATTATAATACGCGACGCAAATTTGGGAGTCTTAATAAAAAAAAACATAAAAGAAATGAGAGTGACAGCAAAAGGGTGACAGCTGTTTCGCCTGGAAACGGTGACAGCTGTTACGACCAGAGAGAACTCAAACTTAGTTTACTTACTTATACAATGTATGTATATTGTGGGCGTAAGTAACGTCGCTAATCACTCTCGAGTGAAAGATTCCAGGCCGGAAACAATCACGTGTCGTGGGAGTGTACGCGTATACAAGGAGAGAGAGATTAATAGTAGGTCATCCCATATTCACGTGACAACGATCCGACTACGCGTGATCCGGATGCGTTTGTGTGAATAGTTTTGCAGGTGGCGCGCGCGGCGTTGCCTTTTCTTTCAAAAACTGTTGTACTTTGTATCGATATATATTATATTTTATATTATGACGCAACGTCCGCTGACTAATGACTGTCGAGCGAAATATTCTAGGCCGGAGTGTGAACGCTCGTGTGGCATGGGAGTGCATGTAGTTCGTATATGGTATACGAGAGATATTTAATAAATCATCCCATTTCGATGAAAATAAATAATAATGAAAATTCACGAAAGTCACGAAAGACGACTGAGCGTGTTCCGAATAGGTGTGTGTGTGAATCGTTTGGTAGCCCTGACAAGGGCTTTTTGACTCTTCTGCGTGATCTGTGCAATATGACAATATGCAACGGCGGCTGCTGCGGCGACGACGACAAAGACGACTCCACCCCTACTTCTTCGGGGCGGCCTTCTTTGCCGCGGGCTTGGCCTTCGGGGCGGCGGCCTTCTTGGGCTTCGGCGCCTTGGGCTTCTTGGTGGGCGGCTTGGCGGTCTTCTTCGCCTTGGTCGGGCTCTTCGCCTTGGCGGGGGCGGCCTTCTTCGCGGCCGCCTTCTTGGCTGCCGGGGAGGCGGCGGCCTTCTTCGCCTTGGCGGGAGCCGCGGCCGCCTTCTTGGCGGGCTTCTTCTTCGCGGCGGCGGCGGCGGCGGATGACTTCTCCGCGGCCGGCTTCTTCTCCTTGGCGGGGGCGGCGCGCTTCTTGGAAGCGGCGGACGCGGCGGGCTTGCTCTTCTTCTTGGCCCCGCCGGCCGACGCCTTCGCCTTGCTCGCCTCCAGCTTGAACGAACCGGACGCTCCCTTGCCCTTCGTCTGCACCAGGGCGCCGGATTCGACGGCCCCCTTGAGGTACTTCTTGATGAACGGGGCCAGCTTGTCCGCGTCGACCTTGTAGTTGGCCGAGATGTACTTCTTGATGGCCTGCAGGGAGGAGCCGCCGCGCTCCTTCAGCTCCTTGATGGCGTTGTTCACCATCTCGGACGTCTTCGGGTGCGAGGGCTTCGCCTTCGGCTTCTTGGAGGCGGCGGCGGCGGACGCTTTCGCCTTCTTGGCCGGAGTCGCCGGCAGGGGGGAGGCGGCCGCGGGTGCTGCTGTGTCTGCCATCTTGCGAGTCTTGTTGCGTTGCGTTCTGTAGCGAGCGTAGAGCGGTTGCGGGGGGACGATTAGTTCCCGTATTTGTCGTCAGACGGCGCTCGTTCTCGCCTGTCGGTAAAAATTTATACCGTGTCGCGGACGGTCGGTGCGCGCTTGTCGATTTTGCCGATGAAAAGTGTTGTCATTTATGCTTAGGCGGCCGGACGAAAACCGCCCTGGCGGCCGAACGGATCCGCCCGGGGACGCGGAGCGCGGCGGGTCCCGCGGCCGGGAGGTCCCGCCGTCGGCCGGCGGCCGGGTCGGCCGGCCCGGGGGCCGGGCCGCGGCGCGGCGGACGTTTAGAGGCGCAAAAGCTGCAGGGCGGCAGCGTTGGGCGGCCGAAAGCCGGCCGCGAATGCGTCTCCCCGGCGAGCTGGCGGCCCGGGCGCGCGCCGCCCCCGTCGGGCAGGACCCGGCCCCGGGTCCGAGACGTCCGCCGGCCGCGGAGGGCCTCCGGTGGCGGAGCGAGGGCCCCCCGAAGCGGCCGGACGTAACACACGCGAACGCCGACGGACCGCCGGAGAGCGTCCGGGCCGAGAGAGAGACCTGCCTCCGGGTCGGGAGCGAATATTATCTAGTGAATTATAACGATTGATCGATCTACTAACGGCTATCGTAGGATTACATGTCGAACGAGTGAGACGCGAAAAGATAGAAGAAAAGAATAGAATTAAAAAAAAAAAAAAATACATTAATATAATAACGATCCGTCGTTTGCGAGGAATCGTATCACGAATGGGATGGATAGTAGTAGTAGTAGTAGTAGTAGAATCATCGGAAGGCGTAAGTGAAAGAAAGAAGAATAGAAGTTAGAAAAAATATAAATAAAGAAAGGAAAAAGAGGAGTTGGGAGAATGATAGAAGTAGATGAATAGAAAAGAAAGAACGAATAAAACAGACCGATAATAAGTATGAATGATTCCGGTCTACGTGCAAAATGACGCGAGCTCCGCGCGCAGTAGTAGGCTCGTTCTGTAAAAAGTGAAACGTCATCGACTTATAAAAAAAAAAAAAAAAAAAAAAAAAATCGAAATCGGGATGATGATGATATATAATCGGGTGAGATGCGACGATGATGATGATTCGTGTCGCCGTAGCGGTGCGTACGACCGACGATGACGACGATGACGATGATACGCGTGAAGAAGAACAATAATAACAATATGTGATAATAGGAATATGTATTAAATGAAATATGAAAAATAAAAACGTGTATCTACTGTTGAAGATGTGTATGTATGTATGTCGAATGTCGGGGCGAGTTCGGTAGGTGATCGGAAATGGTATTTGTAATGAGAATAGTTGTCAGGTGTATATTAGTATGCATAAAGAATGAAGAAGAAGCGAAGGAAAGGGGGAAAAAAAAAAAAAAAAAAAAATGACTAGGTAAGGTGACATGTCGAAGAGGCCCTCGAGGATATGGCACCGTACGTACGATAGTATGATAGAATCGTACGGCTTCGAGAACCGCAAGGGAGCGGAGTATCCGCACACGATGATAGTACGTAGAAATCATTGATTTTTTTTCACTCTCGCTCTCTCTCTCTATCCTTTCCTGAATTGTATTCATGTTTATATAAATGTACATATCATAATACGCGACGCAAATTTGGGAGTCAAAAAAAAAAAAACATAAAAGAAATGAAAGTGACAGCAAAAGGGTGACAGCTGTTTCGCCTGAAAAGGGTGACAGCTGTTTCGCCCTAAAACTGAAGAAGAAGAAGAAGGTGACAGCTGTTACGACCAGAGAGAACTCAAAAAAAAATCACAGCAGTTCCGCTCGGGGAAAAAAAAAAAACCAAAAACAAAAAACTGCGAAAGGTGACAGCAATTTTGCAACCGAAACAACGGCCAAATAAAAAGAAGGAGAAAAAAATGTGTATATATATAATATACATGCGTACGTATATGATTTTTTATATAAAAAAAGGACAATTTTGATCGGACGCCCGGCTAATCGTGCGATAGGCAATCGCCGCGCACCGCGGCGCGGCCGGTTGCGCGATCCGTTACGGGGCGCTTATCACTGTTGCGCTTCTCGTTCTATTATCGTAGTTATTATTTACACACACATCTGTCTATAGTATAATATATTTGCAGTAAGTATTTGGATTATTCGTGTGGTGGTCCTGATAAGGACCTTTGTTAATTGCGCTGTATTAGATGGTTTAACGTAGACGACGACGGCGCTGTTGATGTCGATGATTATTATGATGATGACGATGTCGGTGTGTATAGATTACAATATTCGGTGCAGACGAATATCGCGCGTCCGTGTGCGTGTCGCGTCGTGTTTCAACGCGCTGGCGCTGGCGCTGGCGCCTACTTGGAGCTGGTGTACTTGGTGACGGCCTTGGTGCCCTCGCTGACGGCGTGCTTGGCCAGCTCCCCGGGCAGCAGCAGCCTGACGGCGGTCTGGATCTCCCTGCTGGTGATCGTCGACCTCTTGTTGTAGTGGGCGAGACGGGACGCCTCGGCGGCGATGCGCTCGAAGATGTCGTTCACGAAGCTGTTCATGATGCTCATCGCCTTACTGGAGATTCCGGTGTCGGGATGCACCTGCTTGAGCACCTTGTAGATGTAGATGGCGTAGCTCTCCTTCCTCCTGCGCTTCGACTTCTTCTTGTCCCCCTTGGAGATGTTCTTCTGGGCCTTGCCCGACTTCTTGGCTGCCTTTCCGCTCGTCTTGGGCGGCATTGTCTCTTCTTATCTCGGAATAGATGCGGCGTAGAGTGGAGCAGAGGAGTCGCGGTGGACTGTCTTACTGTGCGGTGTGCGTGGCGCAAACTGAAAAATCGACCGTTTTTGTCACTTCGGTCGGCGCACCCAGCCAGGGCCGCCGGTCGGGCCGTCCGGGCCGGCGGCAGGGGAGGGTCCCCCCGCGGGACCGGTCCCGGCGGCGCTGCGTGCGCTTCGCGGAGGGCGTAAATAAGGTGTGTGCGCCCGTTTTCGCCATTGACTTGACTTGACTCACCTCTCGACGGTCGCAACGTGCGCGCACTCCAGCTCGCACATCCTCGCTTCGCATATCGCAGAGAACCAGTTCAGATCTCCGACCACTCGCCATGTCGGGTCGCGGAAAGGGAGGCAAAGTGAAGGGAAAGGCAAAGTCCCGCTCGAACCGCGCCGGTCTGCAGTTCCCCGTCGGCCGTATCCACAGGCTGCTCAGGAAGGGCAACTACGCCGAGAGGGTCGGCGCCGGTGCGCCCGTGTACCTGGCCGCCGTCATGGAGTACCTGGCCGCCGAGGTGCTGGAGTTGGCCGGCAACGCCGCCAGGGATAACAAGAAGACGAGGATCATCCCCCGTCATCTTCAGTTGGCCATTCGCAACGACGAGGAGCTGAACAAGCTGCTCTCCGGGGTGACCATCGCCCAGGGAGGCGTCCTGCCCAACATCCAGGCCGTGCTCCTGCCCAAGAAGACCGAGAAGAAGGCGTAAGAATGATGATTCTGCGCCCGCTCATCCTCCACTCTTCTCTCTCTACTCCCCGGACTCCTCCGCCCGTTTCATCATCATCTCGCAGAGTAGTGTACACAAAGGTCCTTTTCAGGACCGCCACATGTATTTATTGCCAATCGTTACCCGTTCGCTGATTTTATAACTATTCTCATTATTTATGTACATTTAAGAAATATATCCGAAGCGCGCTAGGACCGTTCCGTCCGTGTGCGCGGACCTGAATTGTGGTATAGTATGGTAGTACCGATATGATATGCTAGAAACACTGATAATGAAATGAATAAAAATCGCAAGTAAATGAATGCGCGATGGGTAAAGCGCCCGGCGCACGCAACTTACGACGCGTGTCAATACGAGATGATCTCGGCGAGTGTTTTTGTTTAGAATTTTCACTCGTGAAATATATGAAATTAATAAGAGTCAAAGCCTGAGTAGGGTCATGATGAGCCGTGTCGCGCTTGGACGTTAGGTAATTAAAACGAAATGCGACATGATCTCAGCGCTGAGACGATAATGAAATTAATAAATCGTACGTTCCGGTACTCTTGCGTGATTTGAATGTTTAAAATTACTATTGATTCGCGAGTAAAATACATATTAATTTATTGGAAGTTATTATTATTATTATTATTATTATATATATTTTTTTTTTTTTTTTACTCAAGTATCGAAATCATACTGCTACGAGTATCAAAATCATACTGCTGGCGAATTCGATTGTGGATGATTAAGGTGTATGCGGTCCTGAAAAGGACCATTTTTATTCGAATCGATCGACCGATCGGAACGGGTCGAGGTGACGGCCGCCCGATACCACTGTACTGCGTGTTAGTCAATCAGACCGATCGACCGACCGACCGAAAATCGTGCCGCGTCTCGTCGCATAGAGCTCGCTTAGGCGCGCTCGCCTCGGATGCGCCTGGCCAGCTGGATGTCCTTGGGCATGATGGTGACGCGCTTGGCGTGGATCGCGCACAGGTTCGTGTCCTCGAAGAGGCCGACCAGGTAGGCCTCGCTCGCCTCCTGCAGGGCCATGACGGCCGAGCTCTGGAAGCGGAGGTCGGTCTTGAAGTCCTGGGCGATCTCGCGCACCAGGCGCTGGAAGGGGAGCTTGCGGATCAGCAGCTCGGTGCTCTTCTGGTAGCGGCGGATCTCCCTGAGCGCGACCGTGCCGGGCCTGTAGCGATGGGGCTTCTTCACGCCGCCGGTGGCCGGGGCGCTCTTGCGGGCCGCCTTCGTGGCCAGCTGCTTCCTGGGCGCCTTGCCCCCGGTGGACTTGCGAGCGGTCTGCTTCGTACGTGCCATGGCTGTAGCTGAGTAGGATTCTTCTCTCTATTCGGAAAAATTTCCCGGGCGCGTCATATTTATCGAAAATACCGTCTCCCCCGTGGGGGGGGATGGGCCGACGCCATTGGCCGATTCGAATATTCCCAACCGCCGGGCGGTCGGGCGGGACGGAGGGGACGGGACGGGACGGGACGGGACGGGACGGGACGGGACGGGACGGGCTCGACGGTGAAGCGAGACGGGAGATAGAGTGGAGAAACAATCGCATCCTCCCCGGAGAAATGTGCATGCAGAAAAATTACGAAAAACACTCAAAACCTAGCCTGGAATAATGTTATGCATATAACAAACTGAGACATATATTCGCGTGACGCGATACCGAGTCGCGCCGATCCTCTCGCCTCTCGCCCTCGCTGCTCGCGCGCGAGAGTGAGACGGCGCGCGTGTCGTCGTAGCTGTCGGATCGCTCGGCGGCGAGGGGAGACGCGGGCGCACGTCTGGTGCATAAAAGCGGCCCCGGCCGGCGAAAAACGCCACACGAATCCTACACACGCACGGTAGAGCACCGTGCGAGCAGCGACTACTGTAACCGAAAAGAAGACCACACGCAGAGAAGATGACCGGTCGCGGAAAGGGAGGAAAAGGTCTGGGGAAAGGAGGCGCCAAGCGACACAGGAAAGTCCTCCGCGATAACATCCAGGGCATCACGAAGCCGGCCATCCGCCGTCTGGCCCGCCGAGGCGGCGTCAAGCGCATCTCCGGTCTCATCTACGAGGAGACGCGCGGCGTCCTGAAGGTGTTCCTCGAGAACGTGATCAGGGACGCGGTCACCTACACCGAGCACGCCAAGAGGAAGACCGTCACCGCCATGGACGTCGTCTACGCCCTGAAGCGCCAGGGCCGCACCCTGTACGGTTTCGGAGGTTAAGTCGCCGATCTTCGCCGCTCTTCACCGCTCTTCACCGCTCTTCACCGCACCGCACGCAGCGCGAGATACATTCGCCCCGGCCGTCCCGACGCCCGCACGCCACCGCCACCACCGCACCGCGCTGCTACGCGCGATGTGAATGCGATTTGAAAACAAAAAACGGCCCTTCTCAGGGCCAACAACTGCCTGACCGACCCATGTCGTAACCGTTTTTCGCTTTTCGAAATTTAAATAACACAATACAATTACCTACGTGGATGGATAGAGCTTTGCTTTATTTCTTTCTTTTTTCTCTCTCGTACGGCTTCGAGAACCGCAAGGGAGCGGGGTATCCGCACACGATGATAGTGCGTACAAATCATTGATTTTTTTTTCACTCTCGCTCTCTCTCTCTATCCTTTCCTGAATTGTATTCATGTTTATATAAATGTACATATTATAATACGCGACGCAAATTTGGGAGTCTTAATAAAAAAAAACATAAAAGAAATGAGAGTGACAGCAAAAGGGTGACAGCTGTTTCGCCTGGAAACGGTGACAGCTGTTACGACCAGAGAGAACTCAAACTTAGTTTACTTACTTATACAATGTATGTATATTGTGGGCGTAAGTAACGTCGCTAATCACTCTCGAGTGAAAGATTCCAGGCCGGAAACAATCACGTGTCGTGGGAGTGTACGCGTATACAAGGAGAGAGAGATTAATAGTAGGTCATCCCATATTCACGTGACAACGATCCGACTACGCGTGATCCGGATGCGTTTGTGTGAATAGTTTTGCAGGTGGCGCGCGCGGCGTTGCCTTTTCTTTCAAAAACTGTTGTACTTTGTATCGATATATATTATATTTTATATTATGACGCAACGTCCGCTGACTAATGACTGTCGAGCGAAATATTCTAGGCCGGAGTGTGAACGCTCGTGTGGCATGGGAGTGCATGTAGTTCGTATATGGTATACGAGAGATATTTAATAAATCATCCCATTTCGATGAAAATAAATAATAATGAAAATTCACGAAAGTCACGAAAGACGACTGAGCGTGTTCCGAATAGGTGTGTGTGTGAATCGTTTGGTAGCCCTGACAAGGGCTTTTTGACTCTTCTGCGTGATCTGTGCAATATGACAATATGCAACGGCGGCTGCTGCGGCGACGACGACAAAGACGACTCCACCCCTACTTCTTCGGGGCGGCCTTCTTTGCCGCGGGCTTGGCCTTCGGGGCGGCGGCCTTCTTGGGCTTCGGCGCCTTGGGCTTCTTGGTGGGCGGCTTGGCGGTCTTCTTCGCCTTGGTCGGGCTCTTCGCCTTGGCGGGGGCGGCCTTCTTCGCGGCCGCCTTCTTGGCTGCCGGGGAGGCGGCGGCCTTCTTCGCCTTGGCGGGAGCCGCGGCCGCCTTCTTGGCGGGCTTCTTCTTCGCGGCGGCGGCGGCGGCGGATGACTTCTCCGCGGCCGGCTTCTTCTCCTTGGCGGGGGCGGCGCGCTTCTTGGAAGCGGCGGACGCGGCGGGCTTGCTCTTCTTCTTGGCCCCGCCGGCCGACGCCTTCGCCTTGCTCGCCTCCAGCTTGAACGAACCGGACGCTCCCTTGCCCTTCGTCTGCACCAGGGCGCCGGATTCGACGGCCCCCTTGAGGTACTTCTTGATGAACGGGGCCAGCTTGTCCGCGTCGACCTTGTAGTTGGCCGAGATGTACTTCTTGATGGCCTGCAGGGAGGAGCCGCCGCGCTCCTTCAGCTCCTTGATGGCGTTGTTCACCATCTCGGACGTCTTCGGGTGCGAGGGCTTCGCCTTCGGCTTCTTGGAGGCGGCGGCGGCGGACGCTTTCGCCTTCTTGGCCGGAGTCGCCGGCAGGGGGGAGGCGGCCGCGGGTGCTGCTGTGTCTGCCATCTTGCGAGTCTTGTTGCGTTGCGTTCTGTAGCGAGCGTAGAGCGGTTGCGGGGGGACGATTAGTTCCCGTATTTGTCGTCAGACGGCGCTCGTTCTCGCCTGTCGGTAAAAATTTATACCGTGTCGCGGACGGTCGGTGCGCGCTTGTCGATTTTGCCGATGAAAAGTGTTGTCATTTATGCTTAGGCGGCCGGACGAAAACCGCCCTGGCGGCCGAACGGATCCGCCCGGGGACGCGGAGCGCGGCGGGTCCCGCGGCCGGGAGGTCCCGCCGTCGGCCGGCGGCCGGGTCGGCCGGCCCGGGGGCCGGGCCGCGGCGCGGCGGACGTTTAGAGGCGCAAAAGCTGCAGGGCGGCAGCGTTGGGCGGCCGAAAGCCGGCCGCGAATGCGTCTCCCCGGCGAGCTGGCGGCCCGGGCGCGCGCCGCCCCCGTCGGGCAGGACCCGGCCCCGGGTCCGAGACGTCCGCCGGCCGCGGAGGGCCTCCGGTGGCGGAGCGAGGGCCCCCCGAAGCGGCCGGACGTAACACACGCGAACGCCGACGGACCGCCGGAGAGCGTCCGGGCCGAGAGAGAGACCTGCCTCCGGGTCGGGAGCGAATATTATCTAGTGAATTATAACGATTGATCGATCTACTAACGGCTATCGTAGGATTACATGTCGAACGAGTGAGACGCGAAAAGATAGAAGAAAAGAATAGAATTAAAAAAAAAAAAAAATACATTAATATAATAACGATCCGTCGTTTGCGAGGAATCGTATCACGAATGGGATGGATAGTAGTAGTAGTAGTAGTAGTAGAATCATCGGAAGGCGTAAGTGAAAGAAAGAAGAATAGAAGTTAGAAAAAATATAAATAAAGAAAGGAAAAAGAGGAGTTGGGAGAATGATAGAAGTAGATGAATAGAAAAGAAAGAACGAATAAAACAGACCGATAATAAGTATGAATGATTCCGGTCTACGTGCAAAATGACGCGAGCTCCGCGCGCAGTAGTAGGCTCGTTCTGTAAAAAGTGAAACGTCATCGACTTATAAAAAAAAAAAAAAAAAAAAAAAAAATCGAAATCGGGATGATGATGATATATAATCGGGTGAGATGCGACGATGATGATGATTCGTGTCGCCGTAGCGGTGCGTACGACCGACGATGACGACGATGACGATGATACGCGTGAAGAAGAACAATAATAACAATATGTGATAATAGGAATATGTATTAAATGAAATATGAAAAATAAAAACGTGTATCTACTGTTGAAGATGTGTATGTATGTATGTCGAATGTCGGGGCGAGTTCGGTAGGTGATCGGAAATGGTATTTGTAATGAGAATAGTTGTCAGGTGTATATTAGTATGCATAAAGAATGAAGAAGAAGCGAAGGAAAGGGGGAAAAAAAAAAAAAAAAAAAAATGACTAGGTAAGGTGACATGTCGAAGAGGCCCTCGAGGATATGGCACCGTACGTACGATAGTATGATAGAATCGTACGGCTTCGAGAACCGCAAGGGAGCGGAGTATCCGCACACGATGATAGTACGTAGAAATCATTGATTTTTTTTCACTCTCGCTCTCTCTCTCTATCCTTTCCTGAATTGTATTCATGTTTATATAAATGTACATATCATAATACGCGACGCAAATTTGGGAGTCAAAAAAAAAAAAACATAAAAGAAATGAAAGTGACAGCAAAAGGGTGACAGCTGTTTCGCCTGAAAAGGGTGACAGCTGTTTCGCCCTAAAACTGAAGAAGAAGAAGAAGGTGACAGCTGTTACGACCAGAGAGAACTCAAAAAAAAATCACAGCAGTTCCGCTCGGGGAAAAAAAAAAAACCAAAAACAAAAAACTGCGAAAGGTGACAGCAATTTTGCAACCGAAACAACGGCCAAATAAAAAGAAGGAGAAAAAAATGTGTATATATATAATATACATGCGTACGTATATGATTTTTTATATAAAAAAAGGACAATTTTGATCGGACGCCCGGCTAATCGTGCGATAGGCAATCGCCGCGCACCGCGGCGCGGCCGGTTGCGCGATCCGTTACGGGGCGCTTATCACTGTTGCGCTTCTCGTTCTATTATCGTAGTTATTATTTACACACACATCTGTCTATAGTATAATATATTTGCAGTAAGTATTTGGATTATTCGTGTGGTGGTCCTGATAAGGACCTTTGTTAATTGCGCTGTATTAGATGGTTTAACGTAGACGACGACGGCGCTGTTGATGTCGATGATTATTATGATGATGACGATGTCGGTGTGTATAGATTACAATATTCGGTGCAGACGAATATCGCGCGTCCGTGTGCGTGTCGCGTCGTGTTTCAACGCGCTGGCGCTGGCGCTGGCGCCTACTTGGAGCTGGTGTACTTGGTGACGGCCTTGGTGCCCTCGCTGACGGCGTGCTTGGCCAGCTCCCCGGGCAGCAGCAGCCTGACGGCGGTCTGGATCTCCCTGCTGGTGATCGTCGACCTCTTGTTGTAGTGGGCGAGACGGGACGCCTCGGCGGCGATGCGCTCGAAGATGTCGTTCACGAAGCTGTTCATGATGCTCATCGCCTTACTGGAGATTCCGGTGTCGGGATGCACCTGCTTGAGCACCTTGTAGATGTAGATGGCGTAGCTCTCCTTCCTCCTGCGCTTCGACTTCTTCTTGTCCCCCTTGGAGATGTTCTTCTGGGCCTTGCCCGACTTCTTGGCTGCCTTTCCGCTCGTCTTGGGCGGCATTGTCTCTTCTTATCTCGGAATAGATGCGGCGTAGTCTCCCCGGCGAGCTGGCGGCCCGGGCGCGCGCCGCCCCCGTCGGGCAGGACCCGGCCCCGGGTCCGAGACGTCCGCCGGCCGCGGAGGGCCTCCGGTGGCGGAGCGAGGGCCCCCCGAAGCGGCCGGACGTAACACACGCGAACGCCGACGGACCGCCGGAGAGCGTCCGGGCCGAGAGAGAGACCTGCCTCCGGGTCGGGAGCGAATATTATCTAGTGAATTATAACGATTGATCGATCTACTAACGGCTATCGTAGGATTACATGTCGAACGAGTGAGACGCGAAAAGATAGAAGAAAAGAATAGAATTAAAAAAAAAAAAAAATACATTAATATAATAACGATCCGTCGTTTGCGAGGAATCGTATCACGAATGGGATGGATAGTAGTAGTAGTAGTAGTAGTAGAATCATCGGAAGGCGTAAGTGAAAGAAAGAAGAATAGAAGTTAGAAAAAATATAAATAAAGAAAGGAAAAAGAGGAGTTGGGAGAATGATAGAAGTAGATGAATAGAAAAGAAAGAACGAATAAAACAGACCGATAATAAGTATGAATGATTCCGGTCTACGTGCAAAATGACGCGAGCTCCGCGCGCAGTAGTAGGCTCGTTCTGTAAAAAGTGAAACGTCATCGACTTATAAAAAAAAAAAAAAAAAAAAAAAAAATCGAAATCGGGATGATGATGATATATAATCGGGTGAGATGCGACGATGATGATGATTCGTGTCGCCGTAGCGGTGCGTACGACCGACGATGACGACGATGACGATGATACGCGTGAAGAAGAACAATAATAACAATATGTGATAATAGGAATATGTATTAAATGAAATATGAAAAATAAAAACGTGTATCTACTGTTGAAGATGTGTATGTATGTATGTCGAATGTCGGGGCGAGTTCGGTAGGTGATCGGAAATGGTATTTGTAATGAGAATAGTTGTCAGGTGTATATTAGTATGCATAAAGAATGAAGAAGAAGCGAAGGAAAGGGGGAAAAAAAAAAAAAAAAAAAAATGACTAGGTAAGGTGACATGTCGAAGAGGCCCTCGAGGATATGGCACCGTACGTACGATAGTATGATAGAATCGTACGGCTTCGAGAACCGCAAGGGAGCGGAGTATCCGCACACGATGATAGTACGTAGAAATCATTGATTTTTTTTCACTCTCGCTCTCTCTCTCTATCCTTTCCTGAATTGTATTCATGTTTATATAAATGTACATATCATAATACGCGACGCAAATTTGGGAGTCAAAAAAAAAAAAACATAAAAGAAATGAAAGTGACAGCAAAAGGGTGACAGCTGTTTCGCCTGAAAAGGGTGACAGCTGTTTCGCCCTAAAACTGAAGAAGAAGAAGAAGGTGACAGCTGTTACGACCAGAGAGAACTCAAAAAAAAATCACAGCAGTTCCGCTCGGGGAAAAAAAAAAAACCAAAAACAAAAAACTGCGAAAGGTGACAGCAATTTTGCAACCGAAACAACGGCCAAATAAAAAGAAGGAGAAAAAAATGTGTATATATATAATATACATGCGTACGTATATGATTTTTTATATAAAAAAAGGACAATTTTGATCGGACGCCCGGCTAATCGTGCGATAGGCAATCGCCGCGCACCGCGGCGCGGCCGGTTGCGCGATCCGTTACGGGGCGCTTATCACTGTTGCGCTTCTCGTTCTATTATCGTAGTTATTATTTACACACACATCTGTCTATAGTATAATATATTTGCAGTAAGTATTTGGATTATTCGTGTGGTGGTCCTGATAAGGACCTTTGTTAATTGCGCTGTATTAGATGGTTTAACGTAGACGACGACGGCGCTGTTGATGTCGATGATTATTATGATGATGACGATGTCGGTGTGTATAGATTACAATATTCGGTGCAGACGAATATCGCGCGTCCGTGTGCGTGTCGCGTCGTGTTTCAACGCGCTGGCGCTGGCGCTGGCGCCTACTTGGAGCTGGTGTACTTGGTGACGGCCTTGGTGCCCTCGCTGACGGCGTGCTTGGCCAGCTCCCCGGGCAGCAGCAGCCTGACGGCGGTCTGGATCTCCCTGCTGGTGATCGTCGACCTCTTGTTGTAGTGGGCGAGACGGGACGCCTCGGCGGCGATGCGCTCGAAGATGTCGTTCACGAAGCTGTTCATGATGCTCATCGCCTTACTGGAGATTCCGGTGTCGGGATGCACCTGCTTGAGCACCTTGTAGATGTAGATGGCGTAGCTCTCCTTCCTCCTGCGCTTCGACTTCTTCTTGTCCCCCTTGGAGATGTTCTTCTGGGCCTTGCCCGACTTCTTGGCTGCCTTTCCGCTCGTCTTGGGCGGCATTGTCTCTTCTTATCTCGGAATAGATGCGGCGTAGTCTCCCCGGCGAGCTGGCGGCCCGGGCGCGCGCCGCCCCCGTCGGGCAGGACCCGGCCCCGGGTCCGAGACGTCCGCCGGCCGCGGAGGGCCTCCGGTGGCGGAGCGAGGGCCCCCCGAAGCGGCCGGACGTAACACACGCGAACGCCGACGGACCGCCGGAGAGCGTCCGGGCCGAGAGAGAGACCTGCCTCCGGGTCGGGAGCGAATATTATCTAGTGAATTATAACGATTGATCGATCTACTAACGGCTATCGTAGGATTACATGTCGAACGAGTGAGACGCGAAAAGATAGAAGAAAAGAATAGAATTAAAAAAAAAAAAAAATACATTAATATAATAACGATCCGTCGTTTGCGAGGAATCGTATCACGAATGGGATGGATAGTAGTAGTAGTAGTAGTAGTAGAATCATCGGAAGGCGTAAGTGAAAGAAAGAAGAATAGAAGTTAGAAAAAATATAAATAAAGAAAGGAAAAAGAGGAGTTGGGAGAATGATAGAAGTAGATGAATAGAAAAGAAAGAACGAATAAAACAGACCGATAATAAGTATGAATGATTCCGGTCTACGTGCAAAATGACGCGAGCTCCGCGCGCAGTAGTAGGCTCGTTCTGTAAAAAGTGAAACGTCATCGACTTATAAAAAAAAAAAAAAAAAAAAAAAAAATCGAAATCGGGATGATGATGATATATAATCGGGTGAGATGCGACGATGATGATGATTCGTGTCGCCGTAGCGGTGCGTACGACCGACGATGACGACGATGACGATGATACGCGTGAAGAAGAACAATAATAACAATATGTGATAATAGGAATATGTATTAAATGAAATATGAAAAATAAAAACGTGTATCTACTGTTGAAGATGTGTATGTATGTATGTCGAATGTCGGGGCGAGTTCGGTAGGTGATCGGAAATGGTATTTGTAATGAGAATAGTTGTCAGGTGTATATTAGTATGCATAAAGAATGAAGAAGAAGCGAAGGAAAGGGGGAAAAAAAAAAAAAAAAAAAAATGACTAGGTAAGGTGACATGTCGAAGAGGCCCTCGAGGATATGGCACCGTACGTACGATAGTATGATAGAATCGTACGGCTTCGAGAACCGCAAGGGAGCGGAGTATCCGCACACGATGATAGTACGTAGAAATCATTGATTTTTTTTCACTCTCGCTCTCTCTCTCTATCCTTTCCTGAATTGTATTCATGTTTATATAAATGTACATATCATAATACGCGACGCAAATTTGGGAGTCAAAAAAAAAAAAACATAAAAGAAATGAAAGTGACAGCAAAAGGGTGACAGCTGTTTCGCCTGAAAAGGGTGACAGCTGTTTCGCCCTAAAACTGAAGAAGAAGAAGAAGGTGACAGCTGTTACGACCAGAGAGAACTCAAAAAAAAATCACAGCAGTTCCGCTCGGGGAAAAAAAAAAAACCAAAAACAAAAAACTGCGAAAGGTGACAGCAATTTTGCAACCGAAACAACGGCCAAATAAAAAGAAGGAGAAAAAAATGTGTATATATATAATATACATGCGTACGTATATGATTTTTTATATAAAAAAAGGACAATTTTGATCGGACGCCCGGCTAATCGTGCGATAGGCAATCGCCGCGCACCGCGGCGCGGCCGGTTGCGCGATCCGTTACGGGGCGCTTATCACTGTTGCGCTTCTCGTTCTATTATCGTAGTTATTATTTACACACACATCTGTCTATAGTATAATATATTTGCAGTAAGTATTTGGATTATTCGTGTGGTGGTCCTGATAAGGACCTTTGTTAATTGCGCTGTATTAGATGGTTTAACGTAGACGACGACGGCGCTGTTGATGTCGATGATTATTATGATGATGACGATGTCGGTGTGTATAGATTACAATATTCGGTGCAGACGAATATCGCGCGTCCGTGTGCGTGTCGCGTCGTGTTTCAACGCGCTGGCGCTGGCGCTGGCGCCTACTTGGAGCTGGTGTACTTGGTGACGGCCTTGGTGCCCTCGCTGACGGCGTGCTTGGCCAGCTCCCCGGGCAGCAGCAGCCTGACGGCGGTCTGGATCTCCCTGCTGGTGATCGTCGACCTCTTGTTGTAGTGGGCGAGACGGGACGCCTCGGCGGCGATGCGCTCGAAGATGTCGTTCACGAAGCTGTTCATGATGCTCATCGCCTTACTGGAGATTCCGGTGTCGGGATGCACCTGCTTGAGCACCTTGTAGATGTAGATGGCGTAGCTCTCCTTCCTCCTGCGCTTCGACTTCTTCTTGTCCCCCTTGGAGATGTTCTTCTGGGCCTTGCCCGACTTCTTGGCTGCCTTTCCGCTCGTCTTGGGCGGCATTGTCTCTTCTTATCTCGGAATAGATGCGGCGTAGAGTGGAGCAGAGGAGTCGCGGTGGACTGTCTGTACTGTGCGGTGTGCGTGGCGCAAACTGAAAAATCGACCGTTTTTGTCACTTCGGTCGGCGCACCCAGCCAGGGCCGCCGGTCGGGCCGTCCGGGCCGGCGGCAGGGGAGGGTCCCCCCGCGGGACCGGTCCCGGCGGCGCTGCGTGCGCTTCGCGGAGGGCGTAAATAAGGTGTGTGCGCCCGTTTTCGCCATTGACTTGACTTGACTCACCTCTCGACGGTCGCAACGTGCGCGCACTCCAGCTCGCACATCCTCGCTTCGCATATCGCAGAGAACCAGTTCAGATCTCCGACCACTCGCCATGTCGGGTCGCGGAAAGGGAGGCAAAGTGAAGGGAAAGGCAAAGTCCCGCTCGAACCGCGCCGGTCTGCAGTTCCCCGTCGGCCGTATCCACAGGCTGCTCAGGAAGGGCAACTACGCCGAGAGGGTCGGCGCCGGTGCGCCCGTGTACCTGGCCGCCGTCATGGAGTACCTGGCCGCCGAGGTGCTGGAGTTGGCCGGCAACGCCGCCAGGGATAACAAGAAGACGAGGATCATCCCCCGTCATCTTCAGTTGGCCATTCGCAACGACGAGGAGCTGAACAAGCTGCTCTCCGGGGTGACCATCGCCCAGGGAGGCGTCCTGCCCAACATCCAGGCCGTGCTCCTGCCCAAGAAGACCGAGAAGAAGGCGTAAGAATGATGATTCTGCGCCCGCTCATCCTCCACTCTTCTCTCTCTACTCCCCGGACTCCTCCGCCCGTTTCATCATCATCTCGCAGAGTAGTGTACACAAAGGTCCTTTTCAGGACCGCCACATGTATTTATTGCCAATCGTTACCCGTTCGCTGATTTTATAACTATTCTCATTATTTATGTACATTTAAGAAATATATCCGAAGCGCGCTAGGACCGTTCCGTCCGTGTGCGCGGACCTGAATTGTGGTATAGTATGGTAGTACCGATATGATATGCTAGAAACACTGATAATGAAATGAATAAAAATCGCAAGTAAATGAATGCGCGATGGGTAAAGCGCCCGGCGCACGCAACTTACGACGCGTGTCAATACGAGATGATCTCGGCGAGTGTTTTTGTTTAGAATTTTCACTCGTGAAATATATGAAATTAATAAGAGTCAAAGCCTGAGTAGGGTCATGATGAGCCGTGTCGCGCTTGGACGTTAGGTAATTAAAACGAAATGCGACATGATCTCAGCGCTGAGACGATAATGAAATTAATAAATCGTACGTTCCGGTACTCTTGCGTGATTTGAATGTTTAAAATTACTATTGATTCGCGAGTAAAATACATATTAATTTATTGGAAGTTATTATTATTATTATTATTATTATATATATTTTTTTTTTTTTTTTACTCAAGTATCGAAATCATACTGCTACGAGTATCAAAATCATACTGCTGGCGAATTCGATTGTGGATGATTAAGGTGTATGCGGTCCTGAAAAGGACCATTTTTATTCGAATCGATCGACCGATCGGAACGGGTCGAGGTGACGGCCGCCCGATACCACTGTACTGCGTGTTAGTCAATCAGACCGATCGACCGACCGACCGAAAATCGTGCCGCGTCTCGTCGCATAGAGCTCGCTTAGGCGCGCTCGCCTCGGATGCGCCTGGCCAGCTGGATGTCCTTGGGCATGATGGTGACGCGCTTGGCGTGGATCGCGCACAGGTTCGTGTCCTCGAAGAGGCCGACCAGGTAGGCCTCGCTCGCCTCCTGCAGGGCCATGACGGCCGAGCTCTGGAAGCGGAGGTCGGTCTTGAAGTCCTGGGCGATCTCGCGCACCAGGCGCTGGAAGGGGAGCTTGCGGATCAGCAGCTCGGTGCTCTTCTGGTAGCGGCGGATCTCCCTGAGCGCGACCGTGCCGGGCCTGTAGCGATGGGGCTTCTTCACGCCGCCGGTGGCCGGGGCGCTCTTGCGGGCCGCCTTCGTGGCCAGCTGCTTCCTGGGCGCCTTGCCCCCGGTGGACTTGCGAGCGGTCTGCTTCGTACGTGCCATGGCTGTAGCTGAGTAGGATTCTTCTCTCTATTCGGAAAAATTTCCCGGGCGCGTCATATTTATCGAAAATACCGTCTCCCCCGTGGGGGGGGATGGGCCGACGCCATTGGCCGATTCGAATATTCCCAACCGCCGGGCGGTCGGGCGGGACGGAGGGGACGGGACGGGACGGGACGGGACGGGACGGGACGGGACGGGACGGGCTCGACGGTGAAGCGAGACGGGAGATAGAGTGGAGAAACAATCGCATCCTCCCCGGAGAAATGTGCATGCAGAAAAATTACGAAAAACACTCAAAACCTAGCCTGGAATAATGTTATGCATATAACAAACTGAGACATATATTCGCGTGACGCGATACCGAGTCGCGCCGATCCTCTCGCCTCTCGCCCTCGCTGCTCGCGCGCGAGAGTGAGACGGCGCGCGTGTCGTCGTAGCTGTCGGATCGCTCGGCGGCGAGGGGAGACGCGGGCGCACGTCTGGTGCATAAAAGCGGCCCCGGCCGGCGAAAAACGCCACACGAATCCTACACACGCACGGTAGAGCACCGTGCGAGCAGCGACTACTGTAACCGAAAAGAAGACCACACGCAGAGAAGATGACCGGTCGCGGAAAGGGAGGAAAAGGTCTGGGGAAAGGAGGCGCCAAGCGACACAGGAAAGTCCTCCGCGATAACATCCAGGGCATCACGAAGCCGGCCATCCGCCGTCTGGCCCGCCGAGGCGGCGTCAAGCGCATCTCCGGTCTCATCTACGAGGAGACGCGCGGCGTCCTGAAGGTGTTCCTCGAGAACGTGATCAGGGACGCGGTCACCTACACCGAGCACGCCAAGAGGAAGACCGTCACCGCCATGGACGTCGTCTACGCCCTGAAGCGCCAGGGCCGCACCCTGTACGGTTTCGGAGGTTAAGTCGCCGATCTTCGCCGCTCTTCACCGCTCTTCACCGCTCTTCACCGCACCGCACGCAGCGCGAGATACATTCGCCCCGGCCGTCCCGACGCCCGCACGCCACCGCCACCACCGCACCGCGCTGCTACGCGCGATGTGAATGCGATTTGAAAACAAAAAACGGCCCTTCTCAGGGCCAACAACTGCCTGACCGACCCATGTCGTAACCGTTTTTCGCTTTTCGAAATTTAAATAACACAATACAATTACCTACGTGGATGGATAGAGCTTTGCTTTATTTCTTTCTTTTTTCTCTCTCGTACGGCTTCGAGAACCGCAAGGGAGCGGGGTATCCGCACACGATGATAGTGCGTACAAATCATTGATTTTTTTTTCACTCTCGCTCTCTCTCTCTATCCTTTCCTGAATTGTATTCATGTTTATATAAATGTACATATTATAATACGCGACGCAAATTTGGGAGTCTTAATAAAAAAAAACATAAAAGAAATGAGAGTGACAGCAAAAGGGTGACAGCTGTTTCGCCTGGAAACGGTGACAGCTGTTACGACCAGAGAGAACTCAAACTTAGTTTACTTACTTATACAATGTATGTATATTGTGGGCGTAAGTAACGTCGCTAATCACTCTCGAGTGAAAGATTCCAGGCCGGAAACAATCACGTGTCGTGGGAGTGTACGCGTATACAAGGAGAGAGAGATTAATAGTAGGTCATCCCATATTCACGTGACAACGATCCGACTACGCGTGATCCGGATGCGTTTGTGTGAATAGTTTTGCAGGTGGCGCGCGCGGCGTTGCCTTTTCTTTCAAAAACTGTTGTACTTTGTATCGATATATATTATATTTTATATTATGACGCAACGTCCGCTGACTAATGACTGTCGAGCGAAATATTCTAGGCCGGAGTGTGAACGCTCGTGTGGCATGGGAGTGCATGTAGTTCGTATATGGTATACGAGAGATATTTAATAAATCATCCCATTTCGATGAAAATAAATAATAATGAAAATTCACGAAAGTCACGAAAGACGACTGAGCGTGTTCCGAATAGGTGTGTGTGTGAATCGTTTGGTAGCCCTGACAAGGGCTTTTTGACTCTTCTGCGTGATCTGTGCAATATGACAATATGCAACGGCGGCTGCTGCGGCGACGACGACAAAGACGACTCCACCCCTACTTCTTCGGGGCGGCCTTCTTTGCCGCGGGCTTGGCCTTCGGGGCGGCGGCCTTCTTGGGCTTCGGCGCCTTGGGCTTCTTGGTGGGCGGCTTGGCGGTCTTCTTCGCCTTGGTCGGGCTCTTCGCCTTGGCGGGGGCGGCCTTCTTCGCGGCCGCCTTCTTGGCTGCCGGGGAGGCGGCGGCCTTCTTCGCCTTGGCGGGAGCCGCGGCCGCCTTCTTGGCGGGCTTCTTCTTCGCGGCGGCGGCGGCGGCGGATGACTTCTCCGCGGCCGGCTTCTTCTCCTTGGCGGGGGCGGCGCGCTTCTTGGAAGCGGCGGACGCGGCGGGCTTGCTCTTCTTCTTGGCCCCGCCGGCCGACGCCTTCGCCTTGCTCGCCTCCAGCTTGAACGAACCGGACGCTCCCTTGCCCTTCGTCTGCACCAGGGCGCCGGATTCGACGGCCCCCTTGAGGTACTTCTTGATGAACGGGGCCAGCTTGTCCGCGTCGACCTTGTAGTTGGCCGAGATGTACTTCTTGATGGCCTGCAGGGAGGAGCCGCCGCGCTCCTTCAGCTCCTTGATGGCGTTGTTCACCATCTCGGACGTCTTCGGGTGCGAGGGCTTCGCCTTCGGCTTCTTGGAGGCGGCGGCGGCGGACGCTTTCGCCTTCTTGGCCGGAGTCGCCGGCAGGGGGGAGGCGGCCGCGGGTGCTGCTGTGTCTGCCATCTTGCGAGTCTTGTTGCGTTGCGTTCTGTAGCGAGCGTAGAGCGGTTGCGGGGGGACGATTAGTTCCCGTATTTGTCGTCAGACGGCGCTCGTTCTCGCCTGTCGGTAAAAATTTATACCGTGTCGCGGACGGTCGGTGCGCGCTTGTCGATTTTGCCGATGAAAAGTGTTGTCATTTATGCTTAGGCGGCCGGACGAAAACCGCCCTGGCGGCCGAACGGATCCGCCCGGGGACGCGGAGCGCGGCGGGTCCCGCGGCCGGGAGGTCCCGCCGTCGGCCGGCGGCCGGGTCGGCCGGCCCGGGGGCCGGGCCGCGGCGCGGCGGACGTTTAGAGGCGCAAAAGCTGCAGGGCGGCAGCGTTGGGCGGCCGAAAGCCGGCCGCGAATGCGTCTCCCCGGCGAGCTGGCGGCCCGGGCGCGCGCCGCCCCCGTCGGGCAGGACCCGGCCCCGGGTCCGAGACGTCCGCCGGCCGCGGAGGGCCTCCGGTGGCGGAGCGAGGGCCCCCCGAAGCGGCCGGACGTAACACACGCGAACGCCGACGGACCGCCGGAGAGCGTCCGGGCCGAGAGAGAGACCTGCCTCCGGGTCGGGAGCGAATATTATCTAGTGAATTATAACGATTGATCGATCTACTAACGGCTATCGTAGGATTACATGTCGAACGAGTGAGACGCGAAAAGATAGAAGAAAAGAATAGAATTAAAAAAAAAAAAAAATACATTAATATAATAACGATCCGTCGTTTGCGAGGAATCGTATCACGAATGGGATGGATAGTAGTAGTAGTAGTAGTAGTAGAATCATCGGAAGGCGTAAGTGAAAGAAAGAAGAATAGAAGTTAGAAAAAATATAAATAAAGAAAGGAAAAAGAGGAGTTGGGAGAATGATAGAAGTAGATGAATAGAAAAGAAAGAACGAATAAAACAGACCGATAATAAGTATGAATGATTCCGGTCTACGTGCAAAATGACGCGAGCTCCGCGCGCAGTAGTAGGCTCGTTCTGTAAAAAGTGAAACGTCATCGACTTATAAAAAAAAAAAAAAAAAAAAAAAAAATCGAAATCGGGATGATGATGATATATAATCGGGTGAGATGCGACGATGATGATGATTCGTGTCGCCGTAGCGGTGCGTACGACCGACGATGACGACGATGACGATGATACGCGTGAAGAAGAACAATAATAACAATATGTGATAATAGGAATATGTATTAAATGAAATATGAAAAATAAAAACGTGTATCTACTGTTGAAGATGTGTATGTATGTATGTCGAATGTCGGGGCGAGTTCGGTAGGTGATCGGAAATGGTATTTGTAATGAGAATAGTTGTCAGGTGTATATTAGTATGCATAAAGAATGAAGAAGAAGCGAAGGAAAGGGGGAAAAAAAAAAAAAAAAAAAATGACTAGGTAAGGTGACATGTCGAAGAGGCCCTCGAGGATATGGCACCGTACGTACGATAGTATGATAGAATCGTACGGCTTCGAGAACCGCAAGGGAGCGGAGTATCCGCACACGATGATAGTACGTAGAAATCATTGATTTTTTTTCACTCTCGCTCTCTCTCTCTATCCTTTCCTGAATTGTATTCATGTTTATATAAATGTACATATCATAATACGCGACGCAAATTTGGGAGTCAAAAAAAAAAAAACATAAAAGAAATGAAAGTGACAGCAAAAGGGTGACAGCTGTTTCGCCTGAAAAGGGTGACAGCTGTTTCGCCCTAAAACTGAAGAAGAAGAAGAAGGTGACAGCTGTTACGACCAGAGAGAACTCAAAAAAAAATCACAGCAGTTCCGCTCGGGGAAAAAAAAAAAACCAAAAACAAAAAACTGCGAAAGGTGACAGCAATTTTGCAACCGAAACAACGGCCAAATAAAAAGAAGGAGAAAAAAATGTGTATATATATAATATACATGCGTACGTATATGATTTTTTATATAAAAAAAGGACAATTTTGATCGGACGCCCGGCTAATCGTGCGATAGGCAATCGCCGCGCACCGCGGCGCGGCCGGTTGCGCGATCCGTTACGGGGCGCTTATCACTGTTGCGCTTCTCGTTCTATTATCGTAGTTATTATTTACACACACATCTGTCTATAGTATAATATATTTGCAGTAAGTATTTGGATTATTCGTGTGGTGGTCCTGATAAGGACCTTTGTTAATTGCGCTGTATTAGATGGTTTAACGTAGACGACGACGGCGCTGTTGATGTCGATGATTATTATGATGATGACGATGTCGGTGTGTATAGATTACAATATTCGGTGCAGACGAATATCGCGCGTCCGTGTGCGTGTCGCGTCGTGTTTCAACGCGCTGGCGCTGGCGCTGGCGCCTACTTGGAGCTGGTGTACTTGGTGACGGCCTTGGTGCCCTCGCTGACGGCGTGCTTGGCCAGCTCCCCGGGCAGCAGCAGCCTGACGGCGGTCTGGATCTCCCTGCTGGTGATCGTCGACCTCTTGTTGTAGTGGGCGAGACGGGACGCCTCGGCGGCGATGCGCTCGAAGATGTCGTTCACGAAGCTGTTCATGATGCTCATCGCCTTACTGGAGATTCCGGTGTCGGGATGCACCTGCTTGAGCACCTTGTAGATGTAGATGGCGTAGCTCTCCTTCCTCCTGCGCTTCGACTTCTTCTTGTCCCCCTTGGAGATGTTCTTCTGGGCCTTGCCCGACTTCTTGGCTGCCTTTCCGCTCGTCTTGGGCGGCATTGTCTCTTCTTATCTCGGAATAGATGCGGCGTAGAGTGGAGCAGAGGAGTCGCGGTGGACTGTCTGTACTGTGCGGTGTGCGTGGCGCAAACTTGACTTGACTTGAATCTAATGGCTCATAGAGTACCGGGTCGACATGACCCCCTACTCCTTCATCGGGTTATAAAATTTTGATTTTACTGAATGAATTTAATGGGTTATAGGTTAAAACCTATGAAGGGGTTAGAAAAATACGCAGAGTGCTGCGGGATGGTTACTGGGAGGGGAGGAGGACCTCTTTCGGTCTTTTGTAGCGACGGTACGAGTGAAGCTCGTACTTCGCGAGTGAGTTTATTGTGGGGTTGGCGTGTGCGGCTAGTCCGCCATAGAAGCGCTCCGATAGCGCGGTTATGTACTTATTTACGCGGGGTACGTCGGACTCTCTGTGGAGTTGAGAGATTCTCGTCCAGAAGGGGGCTTTCAACGCAGTGCGGAGCACTTTGTTCTGGAAGACTTGTAATTTGCTTAGGTGTGTTCTGGCCGCGTATCCCCAGACGGGGGCGGCGTATGTTAAGATGGGACGGATGACCGTTTTATAGATAAGCAACTTGTTGTCGATCGAGAGTTTGCTGTTTCTCCCGAGCATCGGGTAGAGGGCCGACAGGACCCCGGAGGCAGAGTTGACTTTACTTTCGATGTGACGTTTCCACGTCAGCTTGGAGTCGAGCGTGACTCCGAGATATTTAACGGATCCGGACCACGGGATGGATTGCCCGAACATCGTTATGTTTGGAGGAGTTCGCGGTCTCCTGCGAGTGAAAAGTGTGGTCACACTTTTACTCGGATTTATGGTAACTCGCCATTGTTTGCACCATTTTTCCAGGGCGTCGCATTGTTTTTGAACTCTCTCCTTTGCCAGGAGGGCGCTCAGCGAGCTCGACATGATTGCCGTGTCGTCGGCGAACTGCGCGATCTGAGTGTTGTAGTCGAGCGCAGCCGGTATGTCGCTCGAGTATACGTTGTATAGGATCGGTCCTAGCAGTGAGCCTTGTGGGACTCCCGCTCTGATGGG
Source organism: Brachycentrus maculatus (assembly GCF_059751285.1). NCBI lineage: Eukaryota > Metazoa > Arthropoda > Insecta > Trichoptera > Brachycentridae > Brachycentrus > Brachycentrus maculatus. The sequence continues at coordinate 110,023 of NW_028280894.1, forward strand.
GCGTTCAGTCGAGAAGTGCGCATTCAATTTTATTCTGAACGTGCGATTTGCTAGATAATTAGCAATCAGCTGGATGGTCGAACGGGGTATTCCGAACGTGTCCATTTTGTATAGCAGGCCGGTGTGCCATACTCTGTCGAAAGCCTTACTGACGTCTAGAGATAACACTGCCGTGTGTTTGCGCGTATTGAAACCGTTGGTTATCTGCTCTACCACGCGAAGTAATTGGTGCAGCGTAGAGTGGTTAGCTCTGAAGCCGTGCTGCGTGTCCGGAATTATCGATTTTTCCGAGACTGTATCCTTCAACCGTTTGAGGATGATTTTCTCCAATACTTTCGAGAGACACGGAAGTAGACTGATCGGGCGGTGGTTTTGCGCGTCGAGTGGGTCCTTCCCCGGTTTGGGGATCAAGATGACGTCGGCTTGTTTGAATGCGGCGGGGAATTTACGGAGACGTAATGAGGCGTTTGAGATGGCTGTTATTGCGCAGATTCCCTTAGGGGGAATGTGTTTGAGGACTTTGTTCGAAATGGCGTCCGGGCCGGGAGCTTTTTTATTTTCGAGACGTGATATTATGGATTGGACCTCGCGCGGGGTGGTGAATTTAATCGCGGGGCCTTCTGGGAGTGAGTTTAAGAGTCTCTCTACGTGGAAGTTAACCTCGTCGACGAACGAGGGATCGTCGTGGGTGGTGTTCGGGGTGAACTGGGCTTCTAGGCTATCCGCGAAGGCTTCTGCCTTTTCCGCAGCGGAATAGACTGGTCCGTTGGGGCCGTTTAATGGGGAAATTCGCGTTTTAGGTCTTTTTAGGGACTTTGTAATTTTCCAGAAGGCGTTGCGGTCCTCGTCTAGGGATGAGATGAAGTCGTGCCATCGATCGTTGCGAAAGTCGCTTAAGGCTCTTTTAGCTTGTGCTGCGAGTCGGTTCATGCGCCTGCGGTCGGTCGGGTCGCGGTATTTTTGCCAGTCGGCGCGTGCTTTGTTCTTCTCCCTTATGATGCTTTTCAGATCGTCCGGGAGGTCGGGACGGTATTTGTCGATTTGGACTTCGACCGTGGCTGCAGCGGTAGCCTCTTTGATTTGACACACGAGGGTGGAGACGGCCGTGTTTAAGCTCGCTTCGTCGGGGATGGAAGTGGGGATCGTGATGGATTCGAATAGGCGGGGAAGTTTCGTCCAAGAAACTTTCTTCCTATTCAGTCCGACGGGGTCGGAGGGTAAGGTTCCGTCGGAGAGGTAGAGGAGCACGGGGTTGTGGTCCGACGAGAGCTCGCTTAGCACTTGCATGCTATACGCGTGAGTCGAGTTAGACATGACGATTATGTCTATGACGTCGGGGTTACCGTTATGCGGGTACAGCGTCGGGACGTCCGGTGCGTCTACGACGACCGAGGAGTGGATCGAGTAGTCGAACAAACTCCTACCTTTTTGATTGTTGAATCTACTGTGCCAGGAGGCGTGCTTAGCATTCAGGTCTCCTGCGAGGATTGTCGGAGTGTCGTCGGTGAACACTTTGTCCAGGTCCTCCGCGATGAGGTGCCTTTTCGGCGGGCTGTAGGCGGCTACGAGTTTGAGTGGTCCGGAGTTTTTTGTACTTATGACGACCGCGGTGGTTTCAATATTGTCGTTAGTCGCGGAGTCGAAGTGGCAATGGTCGATCGAATTCTTTATTATTATCGCGGTGCCACCTCCTCGGGTGTGCGTGCGATCGGTACGATACGTGACGTAGTTGGGAAAGCTAATTTTGTCGCTGGGTTTGAGCCATGATTCATTTATGAGCAGGACGTCTAGGTTGTACTCGGACAGAAATTCGGTGATTTCTGTCTTATGGGCCTTCACTTGACCGTTAGCGTTCCAGAACGCTGCCTGAAGGGCTTCCGGGTTGAAAGTTTTTCTAGCCATGGCTAGCCGTGATTAGCGCGTTGATGTGGTTCAACATCTCAGATGCTGAAGCCATGAAGGTCGCTAGCTGTTGCGCTGCAGCTGTGAGCGCCTCCAGTGGAGGGGGGGCGGGGTGACGGGCGGTGCGTGTGTCGGCGGACGCGGGTTGGGGACGCGGGGGTTGGGGGCGCGGGTGTTGGGGACGCGGGTCCCTGAGGTGCGTCGCGTAAGCGGGTGCGGGCCATTGCGGTACGGGGGGAGAGGGGTGCGGGGGACAGTAGTATGATTGGGGAGAGGGTTGGGTGGGTCTGGGGGTGGTGTGGGTGGTGGTAGGTCGGGGGGTGGTGAGAGTTTGGCCGCGTGTTTGGCGGTGTTCACGCCTCTGAGCCGGTTTTGGGGTGGGTTTGGCGGGGCAGCCTTTGTAGTTTGCCGTGTGCGGGCCGTCGCACAGGGCGCATTTCGCCGGCGTTTCGCGCGGTTTCTTGCATGCGGCGGAAGCGTGTCCGGCTCCGCATTTTACACAGCGCGGCTGGGCGTTGCAGCACGACGCTGAGTGTCCGTATGTTTGGCATTTAAAACACTGGCCCATACGGGGGCGGGAGCGTAGTCTCTCGACGTTGATCCTTAGGTGCAGGATTGTTTGAAGATCCGTGAAGATCTTCTTGGAGGCATCGGTGTGCCTCAGGTTCACGAGCATGAGCGGGATCGGCTTGCGGTTGCCGCCCGTTCTCATCCGGTGTACGGATATGACCTCGTACTTCGAGGCCAATTCGTTTACTACGTCCTGCGCTTCTACCGTTTCGGGTATTCCGCGCAGGACAATCTTCAGCGGCTTTTCGCCGGGAAGACGGAAAGAGTGATGGTCTACATTCTGCTCCATCATCATCTTTGTGACCTTATGGTGGTCACGCGGTGTTTTTACGAAGACCCAGAGGTTTTCGCCCCTGTTTTTTGCCGTGAAGTCAATTCCACGGGTCTCCATTGACTTTGCGAGGGCGCTCCAGTTGTCCTTTTTGTGGAGGACAATGGGGGTGTAACGGACCAGACGAAATAAGGTCCGAAAAAGGACCACATTTTAGGATATATTTAGTATATTTTGTATTGTGATAATAAAACGGAGCGACTCTGTCCGAGCAGCTGTCCCCATATTGAAACCCGCCAGACTGAGCGGGGAAAGGGGGCGTGGCTCCCACTACTTACGCTGGGGCCAACGGGAACCCAGCAGAAAAGTGGTGGGGGCCGCGCACGTAGGCAATAGGGGGACTAGCCCGGCAGATTAGCTCCGTATGGGTATAAATGTATGTATCCTTTGTAAAATAAATCATTCCATCCTGGACGACTGAACTTGGTGTTTTATTTCTCCGCTCGCTCTACCCTTCGCTACTCTACTGGATTCTCCCCCCTGGACTTGACTCATCGCTACGACCACGGACTACGAACCAGTACACACCTCGACCTACGCATCGGAATCGGATTTTGATAGAATATTTACTAGTAAATATTCTCACCTCTCGCCGCAGGACTTCAGAACTTCTGGGACTTACGCCCCCAGAAGCGAAGCGCTGCAGAAGTCACACCGCACCTATCAACAGTCTAAAGTGTGAGGTTTGGCGCCCCACATTTTTGGTCCTTCGAGCCGGATCGTGATCTTCTACAAGCTGGCCCACCCTGATCCTGCGCTACTACGATGCCGGCCTCCCTACGCTCTGGGAGGAACGCCGAGGAGCAGCCAATGAGACCCGCCTCGGAGCCCGAGGCCCCCGCTTCGGATGTGGATTCGGAAGCGGACAACACGCTGCATGGAGAGACGCGCTCTCACGAAAGCTCCAAAGGAACCGAAGACACCATTCGGAACCTGCGAGCTGAAATGCGGCGCGAAAGAGAAGAACATCGGAAGCAGATGAGCCAGCTGATGGCTCTCTTGACGGTGAAAGCGACGACACAGCCGGAGCCCGCGCAAAGTGGAGCGCAGGCTGGCCCGGGGACGTCGCGGCAACCGTATCCCGCGCAGTATGGAGCGCGGGCCCCCTCGGAGACGTCGCAGAATGGAATCACGGGTGCATCTCGGCAGGATGATGCACAACCGCGCGCCTTGAGCGTGCGCTCCGCCGCAGAGGATATGGATGCGGCGGCCAATGAAGACACTACACGCCGCACTACAAAGAGATGGGTCGAGCAACATGGCCGTGCAGAACCGCGCACGGGTACACGCGATGACTCGACGGTGCGCCGTGAAAGGGACCGAACAAGAAAGGACGAGGACCCCCGCATCAGCGCTATGTTTGCGCGCCAGAGTGCGGGAAAGGCGCTGCCGGAGTTTGCCGGCAACCCAGTTGACTGGCCGTCATTCTACGACTACTTCTTGGATTCTACGGAATTATGTGGATTCTCAGACCCCGAGAATTTGCTTCGCCTACGGATCGCGCTGAAGGGGCGCGCCCGGGATGCAGTCGAAGCATTGATGGTGAAATCCAAGAACGTCGCAGAGATAATGGCCGCCCTCGAAAAGCAGTTCGGTCGGCCCGAAGTGTTGGTAAACGCAGTGTTTGAACAAGTGAGAAAGTTTCCGCGATTGACAAACGATTCATCTATGGACCAGATAGTGGACTATGCACTGACGGTCAGAAATGTGAAAGTGACGATCGCGAACGCGAAAAGTAGATACGTAGAAATGCCGGGCGCCCTCGGTGAGCTTGTGTCGAAGCTCGGGCCGGTGCTCCGCGCCATGTGGGTCCGCGATCGCGCAAGTGTAAAAGCGATACCAAAGATTGCCGACTTTGCAGACTGGATGATGGGATTCGCGGACAATGCCGCGGAATGTGGCGCTTTGGAACCGGTGAAGGCGGTGAAATCTACGCGTGGAAAGGAAACAGTGTTCATGACGGAATCGCGTCCGTCCGCGGAGAGGAAGTGCGCTAAGTGCGGCCGCGGAGGACACAAGATAAACGCTTGCTCCGAGTTCGCTAAAATGGAGACAGCGGCTCGGAGGGAATTCGCGAGAGAGAAGGGGCTGTGCTACCGGTGCCTGGACGGTAGACATCGCATGCCCCAGTGTAGGAGTAAAGTGAAGTGTGGTGTCGGCTCGTGTACAGCCTCACACCATAATCTCCTACACGAAGCTTCGCAAGAATCAAGCGCCGCCGGTAGTTCGAGTTACGCCGGCGGAAATCCTACGAACGACGCGTTCGTAGGGGTAATGGCAACAAACGATTTGGTACTATTAAAGGTGATACCAGTGGAAATCAGTGGGCCTAAGGGTCGTGTAGTGATCGACGCCATACTAGATGAAGGCTCTACAATTACCTTAATAGACGATGCCATAGCCAATCGGGTCGGCGCCCGCGGGCGCCGTGATACGATCTCGATCCGCGGGATAAATAGGAGCAGTAAATCTGTTGACACTCGACGCGTGCAAGTGATGATAAAGGGAAATAGCGAAATCTCGTACGCTATCAGTGCAAATACCGTACGAAATTTGAATTTACCCCGCGCGCCGTGTATGCGGACGGAAATTAAGCGGATTTCCAACGAGAACATCGTAAAACACGTGAGACCGAAGATGATAATCGGTCAAAACAATGCGGATATAATCGTGTCGCGAGAAGTCACCATCGACGACGAAGAGATTATGCGATCCAGGACATTGCTGGGCTGGGTAGCCCATGGAAAGGTCGCCGGTCCACCGGAAGGCGAAAATTTAGCGCTCGTGGTTACAAGTGAAAGGCAAAATCCCCGCGAGCGAAGTGATACGGTGTCGAGTCGGGCCGCCAGCAAGAGCGGCCGAGATAGCGGTTTGGTGGTGCCAGATCCGACCGCCGAAAGACACCACAATGGATGCTGCAAGAAGATCGAAGAATTGGTGAAATCGAACTTCGCAGTGGACTCCTTAGGAGTAACTGGCGCCGTGCGTGAAGATAGGCAAATAACGCACGTGCGAGCAATTATGCAAGCCACATCGAAGCCCCTACCAAATGGCCATTGGGAGATGGGACAACAGTGGAAAGAAGAAGGCGTGTGGTTGCCCGATAACAGGCAACACGCTTTGAGCCGCCTAGAAGGCGGAGAACGGAAGCTGAAAGGAAATAAAGAGCTTACCGCAGCCTATCATGAGAAGATGGAAGCATACCTTCAGAAAGGGTACGCTACGGAGATGCCCATGTGCATCACAGACAGCCTGGCACGGGGGGAGCGGCTGCCAGCACACAGCCGCCTCTACAAATTGGTCCCGCGGTCGGAATTGTTGTCCGACCCACCTTGGATGCTGCCGTGGAGCCATCTGATTTTTGGCGCGGCGCATCGCTTTGAGTGGCCGGGACTGCCCGGCCCTACTTGGATGCTGCCGTGGAGCCATCTGATTTTTGGCGCGGCGCATCGCCTTGACCGGCTAGGGACGCCCGGTCAACATATTGAGCGGACGGAATTGCAGTCCGGACCGTCGATGCTGCCGTGGAGCCGCTTGGATTGTGGCGCGGCGCATCATAGCGACACGTCGGAGTTGTTGTCCGACACATCGATGCTACCGCGTGGCCACCTGTTTAGTGGCGCGGTGCATCGCCTTGAGTGGTCGGAGCTGTTGTCCGACCCCCTGATGACGCTGATAGGCCACCTGGATCGTGGCTCGGCTCATCATAACGACACGCCGGAGATGTCCGGCCCTACTCGGATGCTGCCGTGGAGCCAACTGTACTCTGGCGCGGCGCATCGCCTTGACCGGCTAGAGATGCCCGGTCAACATATTGAGTGGCCGGAGCTGCCCGGCCCTACTCGGATGCTGCCGTGGAGCCAACTGGAACTTGGCGCGGCGCATCGCCCCAACCGGCCGGAGTTGTCCGGCACCCCGATGCTGCCGAGGGGCCACCTGGATCGTGGCTTGGCGCATCAAATCACAGAACCGGAGATGTCCGGTCCGCCGATGCTGCCGTGGAGCCACCTAGATTCTGGCGCGGCGCATCGCTTTGACTGGCTGATGATGCCCGGTCAACACGTTGAGAAGTCGGAATTGTTGTCCGGCCCACCTGGGATGCTGCCGGGAGATAATATGGATCTTCGCGAGGCGCATCTTCTCGACCGGCCGGAATTGTTGTCCGGCCCACCCGGGATGCTGCCGGGAGATCATATGGATCTTCGCGAGGCGCATCTTGCACCGGAATTGCAGTCCTGCCCGCCGATGCTGCCGTGGAGCCACCTAGATTCTGGCGCGGCGCATCGCTTTGACTGGCTGGAGATGCCAGGTCAACACATCGAGCGGTCGGAGTTGTGGTCCGACCCACCTGGGATGCTGCCGGGAGATCACAGGGATCTTCGTTACGCGGCGCATCGCATGGACGAACGGGACGTGATCAAAATGGGAACGCGTCTTCAATACATAGGGGCCACAGAAGGCCAGAGGGTGCCGGTAATTCTGGACGGCACCCACTACTACACAAAACTCCTTTTGGAGGACTATCACAAGAGGGCAGGACACCCTGGGATAGAGAGAGTCCTCAGCGACGTTCGGCAAAACTTCTACGTCATAAAGCTGAGGAGAGTCCTGAGAAGCATTGGTCATAAGTGCGTGACATGCAAATTGCGCCGAGGGCGGGCCAACATCCCGCAGATGGGACAGATACCGCCGGCGAGAGTCGCCAGCCACATGAGAGCATTCACACATTGCGGGCTCGACTATTTTGGTCCGATGTGGGTAACAATTGGGCGGCGCCGGGAGAAAAGGTACGGAGTGTTGTTCACGTGCATGACAACGAGAGCGGTGCACCTCGAGCTGGCATCGTCCCTGACGAGTGACGCGGCTATCCAGGCCATAAGGAGGATGACCGCCAGAAGGGGCCAGCCGAGGGTGATACACTCCGACAACGGTACGAACTTCCACGGCGCCGATAAAGAGATGCGGGAGGCAATAGCGGACCTCCACGCCAACTCCAGACTACATGCAGAACTGGCCAACATGCAGATACGGTGGGAATTCATTCCACCGTCCTCACCACATATGGGTGGTGCATGGGAGCGGTTAGTGCGCTCAGTGAAAGTGGCACTAACGGCCGTACTTCGGGAACAGGCCCCGAGGGAAGAAACATTGCAGACAGCGTTCGCGGAAGCGGAGTTCAGCGTGAATAGCCGTCCACTGAGTCATGTGTCAGTGGACCCAAAAGATGAGACCCCGCTGACGCCGAACCACTTTCTGATCGGATCTGCAGGCGAACGAGCACACCTAGCCTTCTACCCGAAGGACGCCGAGACGGTGTGTCTAAGGAAGCAGTGGAGGATAGCCCAGCAGCTAGCAGATAAATTTTGGAGACGCTGGCTGGGCGAGTTCCTCCCAACGATGGCGCAGAGGCGGAAGTGGCTCGAGCGGGCGGAACCACTACAGGTCGGCGACGTGGTCGTCATCGCCGACCCAGCCTCACCGCGCAACCACTGGCCCAAGGGAAGAATAACGGGAACGCGCCTTGCAGCGGATGGCCAGGTCCGGACGGCGCGAGTCACCACGGCAACCGGAGAGTACGTGCGCCCCGCTGTACGACTCATCCCACTGCTGCGGAGTGATCCCCCCGCTGATGGTCCTGCAGAAGAAAAAGATGCCCCGACGACTTCGCGACGCGGCATCGGGGGGAGTGTAACGGACCAGACGAAATAAGGTCCGAAAAAGGACCACATTTTAGGATATATTTAGTATATTTTGTATTGTGATAATAAAACGGAGCGACTCTGTCCGAGCAGCTGTCCCCATATTGAAACCCGCCAGACTGAGCGGGGAAAGGGGGCGTGGCTCCCACTACTTACGCTGGGGCCAACGGGAACCCAGCAGAAAAGTGGTGGGGGCCGCGCACGTAGGCAATAGGGGGACTAGCCCGGCAGATTAGCTCCGTATGGGTATAAATGTATGTATCCTTTGTAAAATAAATCATTCCATCCTGGACGACTGAACTTGGTGTTTTATTTCTCCGCTCGCTCTACCCTTCGCTACTCTACTGGATTCTCCCCCCTGGACTTGACTCATCGCTACGACCACGGACTACGAACCAGTACACACCTCGACCTACGCATCGGAATCGGATTTTGATAGAATATTTACTAGTAAATATTCTCACCTCTCGCCGCAGGACTTCAGAACTTCTGGGACTTACGCCCCCAGAAGCGAAGCGCTGCAGAAGTCACACCGCACCTATCAACAGTCTAAAGTGTGAGGTTTGGCGCCCCACAGGGGGGAATTCGCGAGGGCACGGGGGTCGGATCGGGGATTGCCGAATCTATTTGAGAAGCCGTCGCGGGAGAGTTGGATCGCATTGTCGGTACGGGCGCGGGCGCGGGGTAGATCGGTGCGGGGGTGGTCGGTGCGGGGGTGGTCGGTGCGGGGGTGGTCGGTACGGGCGCGGGGGTGATCGGTCGCGGGGACGCGGGGCTAGCGCGGTCCCGTTTTGGGGGTGGAGATTTCGCCTTCTTGGGTGAGGCGGGCGGAGAGGGACGGTTCCTCTTTCGTGATTGAATGGTGACCCATTCCATCGAGGTGGAGGCGGAGGCGACGGGGGACGGTGCGCGACGTCGGCGCGTCGGCGAGTTGGTCGGTGTACGAACCTCGTCGGACGAACTTTCGTCCGACGAGTATTCTGAAGAGGAGGCGGAGTCCGTTTTCCGCCTCTTCTCCTCTCTATGCCTTTGTAGGCATAGTTTGATAAGGTGCGATTTCTCCTTAGGGGAGAGATCGCGGTGCTCACGGGCACCTAGAAAGTCGTCTAAGTCCGACTCGTACTCGGTCGGACTGTCGTTTCGGTCGAGTTGGGGGGGGGGCATTGTGGATGGCGTGAGGCGCCCTACATGGGGAGGAGGATTCCTATGCTCTCTTTTTATAGAAAAATACCTGAGCCAATCGAAACAAGTCAAATAAAGAAAACTCACCGAGCGGCTGGAGGTCTTGGTGATGCACTGTAGTGTCTATCACAATTATCGAATCACTGTTATCGCGGCCTGCGTGACTCTCCGAGTGTCGGGAGTCGAGATCCTTACTCGTCTTTCAGGAGGCGCTCTTGTCCGTTGCTCTGAGAGACGATACTAGGTCGCGGATAACAATGATTGAGTGTCAATGTCACTGATAACTTCACGCGCGAAGGTAACACGGGATTTCACACGCGAAGGTAACACGATTTCACGATTTCACACGCGAAGGAAATAAACGGGCAGCGGCGTGATTGCTTCAAGGCGGTCGGGCAGCTTAGCGGAGCGGAGTGGAGCGAGCGAGGTCCGTACTGCTCGACGGTTAGCGGCGACTGTAAATGTGCGTGCGTGGTCTATAATATAATAATAATAAAACCCTTATCCGCACCGCAATGGTGCATAGGGCACTGTGTCATATAAACGCAGTGTTATCTTGATCGTTTACACATGAAGGAAAGGTGATCAGCCCTCCGCTTCAGGTACCAGTCCAGGGTAATATTGAATAAATATGACAGTGAAAAAATCACTTATATTTATTTTACCCCCCTTGGGAATCGAACCCGGGACCTCCAGAACGGTAGCCGAGCGTGCTGACCATTACACTACGGAGGCGAACTGAAAAATCGACCGTTTTTGTCACTTCGGTCGGCGCACCCAGCCAGGGCCGCCGGTCGGGCCGTCCGGGCCGGCGGCAGGGGAGGGTCCCCCCGCGGGACCGGTCCCGGCGGCGCTGCGTGCGCTTCGCGGAGGGCGTAAATAAGGTGTGTGCGCCCGTTTTCGCCATTGACTTGACTTGACTCACCTCTCGACGGTCGCAACGTGCGCGCACTCCAGCTCGCACATCCTCGCTTCGCATATCGCAGAGAACCAGTTCAGATCTCCGACCACTCGCCATGTCGGGTCGCGGAAAGGGAGGCAAAGTGAAGGGAAAGGCAAAGTCCCGCTCGAACCGCGCCGGTCTGCAGTTCCCCGTCGGCCGTATCCACAGGCTGCTCAGGAAGGGCAACTACGCCGAGAGGGTCGGCGCCGGTGCGCCCGTGTACCTGGCCGCCGTCATGGAGTACCTGGCCGCCGAGGTGCTGGAGTTGGCCGGCAACGCCGCCAGGGATAACAAGAAGACGAGGATCATCCCCCGTCATCTTCAGTTGGCCATTCGCAACGACGAGGAGCTGAACAAGCTGCTCTCCGGGGTGACCATCGCCCAGGGAGGCGTCCTGCCCAACATCCAGGCCGTGCTCCTGCCCAAGAAGACCGAGAAGAAGGCGTAAGAATGATGATTCTGCGCCCGCTCATCCTCCACTCTTCTCTCTCTACTCCCCGGACTCCTCCGCCCGTTTCATCATCATCTCGCAGAGTAGTGTACACAAAGGTCCTTTTCAGGACCGCCACATGTATTTATTGCCAATCGTTACCCGTTCGCTGATTTTATAACTATTCTCATTATTTATGTACATTTAAGAAATATATCCGAAGCGCGCTAGGACCGTTCCGTCCGTGTGCGCGGACCTGAATTGTGGTATAGTATGGTAGTACCGATATGATATGCTAGAAACACTGATAATGAAATGAATAAAAATCGCAAGTAAATGAATGCGCGATGGGTAAAGCGCCCGGCGCACGCAACTTACGACGCGTGTCAATACGAGATGATCTCGGCGAGTGTTTTTGTTTAGAATTTTCACTCGTGAAATATATGAAATTAATAAGAGTCAAAGCCTGAGTAGGGTCATGATGAGCCGTGTCGCGCTTGGACGTTAGGTAATTAAAACGAAATGCGACATGATCTCAGCGCTGAGACGATAATGAAATTAATAAATCGTACGTTCCGGTACTCTTGCGTGATTTGAATGTTTAAAATTACTATTGATTCGCGAGTAAAATACATATTAATTTATTGGAAGTTATTATTATTATTATTATTATTATATATATTTTTTTTTTTTTTTTACTCAAGTATCGAAATCATACTGCTACGAGTATCAAAATCATACTGCTGGCGAATTCGATTGTGGATGATTAAGGTGTATGCGGTCCTGAAAAGGACCATTTTTATTCGAATCGATCGACCGATCGGAACGGGTCGAGGTGACGGCCGCCCGATACCACTGTACTGCGTGTTAGTCAATCAGACCGATCGACCGACCGACCGAAAATCGTGCCGCGTCTCGTCGCATAGAGCTCGCTTAGGCGCGCTCGCCTCGGATGCGCCTGGCCAGCTGGATGTCCTTGGGCATGATGGTGACGCGCTTGGCGTGGATCGCGCACAGGTTCGTGTCCTCGAAGAGGCCGACCAGGTAGGCCTCGCTCGCCTCCTGCAGGGCCATGACGGCCGAGCTCTGGAAGCGGAGGTCGGTCTTGAAGTCCTGGGCGATCTCGCGCACCAGGCGCTGGAAGGGGAGCTTGCGGATCAGCAGCTCGGTGCTCTTCTGGTAGCGGCGGATCTCCCTGAGCGCGACCGTGCCGGGCCTGTAGCGATGGGGCTTCTTCACGCCGCCGGTGGCCGGGGCGCTCTTGCGGGCCGCCTTCGTGGCCAGCTGCTTCCTGGGCGCCTTGCCCCCGGTGGACTTGCGAGCGGTCTGCTTCGTACGTGCCATGGCTGTAGCTGAGTAGGATTCTTCTCTCTATTCGGAAAAATTTCCCGGGCGCGTCATATTTATCGAAAATACCGTCTCCCCCGTGGGGGGGGATGGGCCGACGCCATTGGCCGATTCGAATATTCCCAACCGCCGGGCGGTCGGGCGGGACGGAGGGGACGGGACGGGACGGGACGGGACGGGACGGGACGGGACGGGACGGGCTCGACGGTGAAGCGAGACGGGAGATAGAGTGGAGAAACAATCGCATCCTCCCCGGAGAAATGTGCATGCAGAAAAATTACGAAAAACACTCAAAACCTAGCCTGGAATAATGTTATGCATATAACAAACTGAGACATATATTCGCGTGACGCGATACCGAGTCGCGCCGATCCTCTCGCCTCTCGCCCTCGCTGCTCGCGCGCGAGAGTGAGACGGCGCGCGTGTCGTCGTAGCTGTCGGATCGCTCGGCGGCGAGGGGAGACGCGGGCGCACGTCTGGTGCATAAAAGCGGCCCCGGCCGGCGAAAAACGCCACACGAATCCTACACACGCACGGTAGAGCACCGTGCGAGCAGCGACTACTGTAACCGAAAAGAAGACCACACGCAGAGAAGATGACCGGTCGTGGAAAGGGAGGAAAAGGTCTGGGGAAAGGAGGCGCCAAGCGACACAGGAAAGTCCTCCGCGATAACATCCAGGGCATCACGAAGCCGGCCATCCGCCGTCTGGCCCGCCGAGGCGGCGTCAAGCGCATCTCCGGTCTCATCTACGAGGAGACGCGCGGCGTCCTGAAGGTGTTCCTCGAGAACGTGATCAGGGACGCGGTCACCTACACCGAGCACGCCAAGAGGAAGACCGTCACCGCCATGGACGTCGTCTACGCCCTGAAGCGCCAGGGCCGCACCCTGTACGGTTTCGGAGGTTAAGTCGCCGATCTTCGCCGCTCTTCACCGCTCTTCACCGCTCTTCACCGCACCGCACGCAGCGCGAGATACATTCGCCCCGGCCGTCCCGACGCCCGCACGCCACCGCCACCACCGCACCGCGCTGCTACGCGCGATGTGAATGCGATTTGAAAACAAAAAACGGCCCTTCTCAGGGCCAACAACTGCCTGACCGACCCATGTCGTAACCGTTTTTCGCTTTTCGAAATTTAAATAACACAATACAATTACCTACGTGGATGGATAGAGCTTTGCTTTATTTCTTTCTTTTTTCTCTCTCGTACGGCTTCGAGAACCGCAAGGGAGCGGGGTATCCGCACACGATGATAGTGCGTACAAATCATTGATTTTTTTTTCACTCTCGCTCTCTCTCTCTATCCTTTCCTGAATTGTATTCATGTTTATATAAATGTACATATTATAATACGCGACGCAAATTTGGGAGTCTTAATAAAAAAAAACATAAAAGAAATGAGAGTGACAGCAAAAGGGTGACAGCTGTTTCGCCTGGAAACGGTGACAGCTGTTACGACCAGAGAGAACTCAAACTTAGTTTACTTACTTATACAATGTATGTATATTGTGGGCGTAAGTAACGTCGCTAATCACTCTCGAGTGAAAGATTCCAGGCCGGAAACAATCACGTGTCGTGGGAGTGTACGCGTATACAAGGAGAGAGAGATTAATAGTAGGTCATCCCATATTCACGTGACAACGATCCGACTACGCGTGATCCGGATGCGTTTGTGTGAATAGTTTTGCAGGTGGCGCGCGCGGCGTTGCCTTTTCTTTCAAAAACTGTTGTACTTTGTATCGATATATATTATATTTTATATTATGACGCAACGTCCGCTGACTAATGACTGTCGAGCGAAATATTCTAGGCCGGAGTGTGAACGCTCGTGTGGCATGGGAGTGCATGTAGTTCGTATATGGTATACGAGAGATATTTAATAAATCATCCCATTTCGATGAAAATAAATAATAATGAAAATTCACGAAAGTCACGAAAGACGACTGAGCGTGTTCCGAATAGGTGTGTGTGTGAATCGTTTGGTAGCCCTGACAAGGGCTTTTTGACTCTTCTGCGTGATCTGTGCAATATGACAATATGCAACGGCGGCTGCTGCGGCGACGACGACAAAGACGACTCCACCCCTACTTCTTCGGGGCGGCCTTCTTTGCCGCGGGCTTGGCCTTCGGGGCGGCGGCCTTCTTGGGCTTCGGCGCCTTGGGCTTCTTGGTGGGCGGCTTGGCGGTCTTCTTCGCCTTGGTCGGGCTCTTCGCCTTGGCGGGGGCGGCCTTCTTCGCGGCCGCCTTCTTGGCTGCCGGGGAGGCGGCGGCCTTCTTCGCCTTGGCGGGAGCCGCGGCCGCCTTCTTGGCGGGCTTCTTCTTCGCGGCGGCGGCGGCGGCGGATGACTTCTCCGCGGCCGGCTTCTTCTCCTTGGCGGGGGCGGCGCGCTTCTTGGAAGCGGCGGACGCGGCGGGCTTGCTCTTCTTCTTGGCCCCGCCGGCCGACGCCTTCGCCTTGCTCGCCTCCAGCTTGAACGAACCGGACGCTCCCTTGCCCTTCGTCTGCACCAGGGCGCCGGATTCGACGGCCCCCTTGAGGTACTTCTTGATGAACGGGGCCAGCTTGTCCGCGTCGACCTTGTAGTTGGCCGAGATGTACTTCTTGATGGCCTGCAGGGAGGAGCCGCCGCGCTCCTTCAGCTCCTTGATGGCGTTGTTCACCATCTCGGACGTCTTCGGGTGCGAGGGCTTCGCCTTCGGCTTCTTGGAGGCGGCGGCGGCGGACGCTTTCGCCTTCTTGGCCGGAGTCGCCGGCAGGGGGGAGGCGGCCGCGGGTGCTGCTGTGTCTGCCATCTTGCGAGTCTTGTTGCGTTGCGTTCTGTAGCGAGCGTAGAGCGGTTGCGGGGGGACGATTAGTTCCCGTATTTGTCGTCAGACGGCGCTCGTTCTCGCCTGTCGGTAAAAATTTATACCGTGTCGCGGACGGTCGGTGCGCGCTTGTCGATTTTGCCGATGAAAAGTGTTGTCATTTATGCTTAGGCGGCCGGACGAAAACCGCCCTGGCGGCCGAACGGATCCGCCCGGGGACGCGGAGCGCGGCGGGTCCCGCGGCCGGGAGGTCCCGCCGTCGGCCGGCGGCCGGGTCGGCCGGCCCGGGGGCCGGGCCGCGGCGCGGCGGACGTTTAGAGGCGCAAAAGCTGCAGGGCGGCAGCGTTGGGCGGCCGAAAGCCGGCCGCGAATGCGTCTCCCCGGCGAGCTGGCGGCCCGGGCGCGCGCCGCCCCCGTCGGGCAGGACCCGGCCCCGGGTCCGAGACGTCCGCCGGCCGCGGAGGGCCTCCGGTGGCGGAGCGAGGGCCCCCCGAAGCGGCCGGACGTAACACACGCGAACGCCGACGGACCGCCGGAGAGCGTCCGGGCCGAGAGAGAGACCTGCCTCCGGGTCGGGAGCGAATATTATCTAGTGAATTATAACGATTGATCGATCTACTAACGGCTATCGTAGGATTACATGTCGAACGAGTGAGACGCGAAAAGATAGAAGAAAAGAATAGAATTAAAAAAAAAAAAAAATACATTAATATAATAACGATCCGTCGTTTGCGAGGAATCGTATCACGAATGGGATGGATAGTAGTAGTAGTAGTAGTAGTAGAATCATCGGAAGGCGTAAGTGAAAGAAAGAAGAATAGAAGTTAGAAAAAATATAAATAAAGAAAGGAAAAAGAGGAGTTGGGAGAATGATAGAAGTAGATGAATAGAAAAGAAAGAACGAATAAAACAGACCGATAATAAGTATGAATGATTCCGGTCTACGTGCAAAATGACGCGAGCTCCGCGCGCAGTAGTAGGCTCGTTCTGTAAAAAGTGAAACGTCATCGACTTATAAAAAAAAAAAAAAAAAAAAAAAAAATCGAAATCGGGATGATGATGATATATAATCGGGTGAGATGCGACGATGATGATGATTCGTGTCGCCGTAGCGGTGCGTACGACCGACGATGACGACGATGACGATGATACGCGTGAAGAAGAACAATAATAACAATATGTGATAATAGGAATATGTATTAAATGAAATATGAAAAATAAAAACGTGTATCTACTGTTGAAGATGTGTATGTATGTATGTCGAATGTCGGGGCGAGTTCGGTAGGTGATCGGAAATGGTATTTGTAATGAGAATAGTTGTCAGGTGTATATTAGTATGCATAAAGAATGAAGAAGAAGCGAAGGAAAGGGGGAAAAAAAAAAAAAAAAAAAAATGACTAGGTAAGGTGACATGTCGAAGAGGCCCTCGAGGATATGGCACCGTACGTACGATAGTATGATAGAATCGTACGGCTTCGAGAACCGCAAGGGAGCGGAGTATCCGCACACGATGATAGTACGTAGAAATCATTGATTTTTTTTCACTCTCGCTCTCTCTCTCTATCCTTTCCTGAATTGTATTCATGTTTATATAAATGTACATATCATAATACGCGACGCAAATTTGGGAGTCAAAAAAAAAAAAACATAAAAGAAATGAAAGTGACAGCAAAAGGGTGACAGCTGTTTCGCCTGAAAAGGGTGACAGCTGTTTCGCCCTAAAACTGAAGAAGAAGAAGAAGGTGACAGCTGTTACGACCAGAGAGAACTCAAAAAAAAATCACAGCAGTTCCGCTCGGGGAAAAAAAAAAAACCAAAAACAAAAAACTGCGAAAGGTGACAGCAATTTTGCAACCGAAACAACGGCCAAATAAAAAGAAGGAGAAAAAAATGTGTATATATAATATACATGCGTACGTATATGATTTTTTATATAAAAAAAGGACAATTTTGATCGGACGCCCGGCTAATCGTGCGATAGGCAATCGCCGCGCACCGCGGCGCGGCCGGTTGCGCGATCCGTTACGGGGCGCTTATCACTGTTGCGCTTCTCGTTCTATTATCGTAGTTATTATTTACACACACATCTGTCTATAGTATAATATATTTGCAGTAAGTATTTGGATTATTCGTGTGGTGGTCCTGATAAGGACCTTTGTTAATTGCGCTGTATTAGATGGTTTAACGTAGACGACGACGGCGCTGTTGATGTCGATGATTATTATGATGATGACGATGTCGGTGTGTATAGATTACAATATTCGGTGCAGACGAATATCGCGCGTCCGTGTGCGTGTCGCGTCGTGTTTCAACGCGCTGGCGCTGGCGCTGGCGCCTACTTGGAGCTGGTGTACTTGGTGACGGCCTTGGTGCCCTCGCTGACGGCGTGCTTGGCCAGCTCCCCGGGCAGCAGCAGCCTGACGGCGGTCTGGATCTCCCTGCTGGTGATCGTCGACCTCTTGTTGTAGTGGGCGAGACGGGACGCCTCGGCGGCGATGCGCTCGAAGATGTCGTTCACGAAGCTGTTCATGATGCTCATCGCCTTACTGGAGATTCCGGTGTCGGGATGCACCTGCTTGAGCACCTTGTAGATGTAGATGGCGTAGCTCTCCTTCCTCCTGCGCTTCGACTTCTTCTTGTCCCCCTTGGAGATGTTCTTCTGGGCCTTGCCCGACTTCTTGGCTGCCTTTCCGCTCGTCTTGGGCGGCATTGTCTCTTCTTATCTCGGAATAGATGCGGCGTAGAGTGGAGCAGAGGAGTCGCGGTGGACTGTCTGTACTGTGCGGTGTGCGTGGCGCAAACTGAAAAATCGACCGTTTTTGTCACTTCGGTCGGCGCACCCAGCCAGGGCCGCCGGTCGGGCCGTCCGGGCCGGCGGCAGGGGAGGGTCCCCCCGCGGGACCGGTCCCGGCGGCGCTGCGTGCGCTTCGCGGAGGGCGTAAATAAGGTGTGTGCGCCCGTTTTCGCCATTGACTTGACTTGACTCACCTCTCGACGGTCGCAACGTGCGCGCACTCCAGCTCGCACATCCTCGCTTCGCATATCGCAGAGAACCAGTTCAGATCTCCGACCACTCGCCATGTCGGGTCGCGGAAAGGGAGGCAAAGTGAAGGGAAAGGCAAAGTCCCGCTCGAACCGCGCCGGTCTGCAGTTCCCCGTCGGCCGTATCCACAGGCTGCTCAGGAAGGGCAACTACGCCGAGAGGGTCGGCGCCGGTGCGCCCGTGTACCTGGCCGCCGTCATGGAGTACCTGGCCGCCGAGGTGCTGGAGTTGGCCGGCAACGCCGCCAGGGATAACAAGAAGACGAGGATCATCCCCCGTCATCTTCAGTTGGCCATTCGCAACGACGAGGAGCTGAACAAGCTGCTCTCCGGGGTGACCATCGCCCAGGGAGGCGTCCTGCCCAACATCCAGGCCGTGCTCCTGCCCAAGAAGACCGAGAAGAAGGCGTAAGAATGATGATTCTGCGCCCGCTCATCCTCCACTCTTCTCTCTCTACTCCCCGGACTCCTCCGCCCGTTTCATCATCATCTCGCAGAGTAGTGTACACAAAGGTCCTTTTCAGGACCGCCACATGTATTTATTGCCAATCGTTACCCGTTCGCTGATTTTATAACTATTCTCATTATTTATGTACATTTAAGAAATATATCCGAAGCGCGCTAGGACCGTTCCGTCCGTGTGCGCGGACCTGAATTGTGGTATAGTATGGTAGTACCGATATGATATGCTAGAAACACTGATAATGAAATGAATAAAAATCGCAAGTAAATGAATGCGCGATGGGTAAAGCGCCCGGCGCACGCAACTTACGACGCGTGTCAATACGAGATGATCTCGGCGAGTGTTTTTGTTTAGAATTTTCACTCGTGAAATATATGAAATTAATAAGAGTCAAAGCCTGAGTAGGGTCATGATGAGCCGTGTCGCGCTTGGACGTTAGGTAATTAAAACGAAATGCGACATGATCTCAGCGCTGAGACGATAATGAAATTAATAAATCGTACGTTCCGGTACTCTTGCGTGATTTGAATGTTTAAAATTACTATTGATTCGCGAGTAAAATACATATTAATTTATTGGAAGTTATTATTATTATTATTATTATTATATATATTTTTTTTTTTTTTTACTCAAGTATCGAAATCATACTGCTACGAGTATCAAAATCATACTGCTGGCGAATTCGATTGTGGATGATTAAGGTGTATGCGGTCCTGAAAAGGACCATTTTTATTCGAATCGATCGACCGATCGGAACGGGTCGAGGTGACGGCCGCCCGATACCACTGTACTGCGTGTTAGTCAATCAGACCGATCGACCGACCGACCGAAAATCGTGCCGCGTCTCGTCGCATAGAGCTCGCTTAGGCGCGCTCGCCTCGGATGCGCCTGGCCAGCTGGATGTCCTTGGGCATGATGGTGACGCGCTTGGCGTGGATCGCGCACAGGTTCGTGTCCTCGAAGAGGCCGACCAGGTAGGCCTCGCTCGCCTCCTGCAGGGCCATGACGGCCGAGCTCTGGAAGCGGAGGTCGGTCTTGAAGTCCTGGGCGATCTCGCGCACCAGGCGCTGGAAGGGGAGCTTGCGGATCAGCAGCTCGGTGCTCTTCTGGTAGCGGCGGATCTCCCTGAGCGCGACCGTGCCGGGCCTGTAGCGATGGGGCTTCTTCACGCCGCCGGTGGCCGGGGCGCTCTTGCGGGCCGCCTTCGTGGCCAGCTGCTTCCTGGGCGCCTTGCCCCCGGTGGACTTGCGAGCGGTCTGCTTCGTACGTGCCATGGCTGTAGCTGAGTAGGATTCTTCTCTCTATTCGGAAAAATTTCCCGGGCGCGTCATATTTATCGAAAATACCGTCTCCCCCGTGGGGGGGGATGGGCCGACGCCATTGGCCGATTCGAATATTCCCAACCGCCGGGCGGTCGGGCGGGACGGAGGGGACGGGACGGGACGGGACGGGACGGGACGGGACGGGACGGGACGGGCTCGACGGTGAAGCGAGACGGGAGATAGAGTGGAGAAACAATCGCATCCTCCCCGGAGAAATGTGCATGCAGAAAAATTACGAAAAACACTCAAAACCTAGCCTGGAATAATGTTATGCATATAACAAACTGAGACATATATTCGCGTGACGCGATACCGAGTCGCGCCGATCCTCTCGCCTCTCGCCCTCGCTGCTCGCGCGCGAGAGTGAGACGGCGCGCGTGTCGTCGTAGCTGTCGGATCGCTCGGCGGCGAGGGGAGACGCGGGCGCACGTCTGGTGCATAAAAGCGGCCCCGGCCGGCGAAAAACGCCACACGAATCCTACACACGCACGGTAGAGCACCGTGCGAGCAGCGACTACTGTAACCGAAAAGAAGACCACACGCAGAGAAGATGACCGGTCGCGGAAAGGGAGGAAAAGGTCTGGGGAAAGGAGGCGCCAAGCGACACAGGAAAGTCCTCCGCGATAACATCCAGGGCATCACGAAGCCGGCCATCCGCCGTCTGGCCCGCCGAGGCGGCGTCAAGCGCATCTCCGGTCTCATCTACGAGGAGACGCGCGGCGTCCTGAAGGTGTTCCTCGAGAACGTGATCAGGGACGCGGTCACCTACACCGAGCACGCCAAGAGGAAGACCGTCACCGCCATGGACGTCGTCTACGCCCTGAAGCGCCAGGGCCGCACCCTGTACGGTTTCGGAGGTTAAGTCGCCGATCTTCGCCGCTCTTCACCGCTCTTCACCGCTCTTCACCGCACCGCACGCAGCGCGAGATACATTCGCCCCGGCCGTCCCGACGCCCGCACGCCACCGCCACCACCGCACCGCGCTGCTACGCGCGATGTGAATGCGATTTGAAAACAAAAAACGGCCCTTCTCAGGGCCAACAACTGCCTGACCGACCCATGTCGTAACCGTTTTTCGCTTTTCGAAATTTAAATAACACAATACAATTACCTACGTGGATGGATAGAGCTTTGCTTTATTTCTTTCTTTTTTCTCTCTCGTACGGCTTCGAGAACCGCAAGGGAGCGGGGTATCCGCACACGATGATAGTGCGTACAAATCATTGATTTTTTTTTCACTCTCGCTCTCTCTCTCTATCCTTTCCTGAATTGTATTCATGTTTATATAAATGTACATATTATAATACGCGACGCAAATTTGGGAGTCTTAATAAAAAAAAACATAAAAGAAATGAGAGTGACAGCAAAAGGGTGACAGCTGTTTCGCCTGGAAACGGTGACAGCTGTTACGACCAGAGAGAACTCAAACTTAGTTTACTTACTTATACAATGTATGTATATTGTGGGCGTAAGTAACGTCGCTAATCACTCTCGAGTGAAAGATTCCAGGCCGGAAACAATCACGTGTCGTGGGAGTGTACGCGTATACAAGGAGAGAGAGATTAATAGTAGGTCATCCCATATTCACGTGACAACGATCCGACTACGCGTGATCCGGATGCGTTTGTGTGAATAGTTTTGCAGGTGGCGCGCGCGGCGTTGCCTTTTCTTTCAAAAACTGTTGTACTTTGTATCGATATATATTATATTTTATATTATGACGCAACGTCCGCTGACTAATGACTGTCGAGCGAAATATTCTAGGCCGGAGTGTGAACGCTCGTGTGGCATGGGAGTGCATGTAGTTCGTATATGGTATACGAGAGATATTTAATAAATCATCCCATTTCGATGAAAATAAATAATAATGAAAATTCACGAAAGTCACGAAAGACGACTGAGCGTGTTCCGAATAGGTGTGTGTGTGAATCGTTTGGTAGCCCTGACAAGGGCTTTTTGACTCTTCTGCGTGATCTGTGCAATATGACAATATGCAACGGCGGCTGCTGCGGCGACGACGACAAAGACGACTCCACCCCTACTTCTTCGGGGCGGCCTTCTTTGCCGCGGGCTTGGCCTTCGGGGCGGCGGCCTTCTTGGGCTTCGGCGCCTTGGGCTTCTTGGTGGGCGGCTTGGCGGTCTTCTTCGCCTTGGTCGGGCTCTTCGCCTTGGCGGGGGCGGCCTTCTTCGCGGCCGCCTTCTTGGCTGCCGGGGAGGCGGCGGCCTTCTTCGCCTTGGCGGGAGCCGCGGCCGCCTTCTTGGCGGGCTTCTTCTTCGCGGCGGCGGCGGCGGCGGATGACTTCTCCGCGGCCGGCTTCTTCTCCTTGGCGGGGGCGGCGCGCTTCTTGGAAGCGGCGGACGCGGCGGGCTTGCTCTTCTTCTTGGCCCCGCCGGCCGACGCCTTCGCCTTGCTCGCCTCCAGCTTGAACGAACCGGACGCTCCCTTGCCCTTCGTCTGCACCAGGGCGCCGGATTCGACGGCCCCCTTGAGGTACTTCTTGATGAACGGGGCCAGCTTGTCCGCGTCGACCTTGTAGTTGGCCGAGATGTACTTCTTGATGGCCTGCAGGGAGGAGCCGCCGCGCTCCTTCAGCTCCTTGATGGCGTTGTTCACCATCTCGGACGTCTTCGGGTGCGAGGGCTTCGCCTTCGGCTTCTTGGAGGCGGCGGCGGCGGACGCTTTCGCCTTCTTGGCCGGAGTCGCCGGCAGGGGGGAGGCGGCCGCGGGTGCTGCTGTGTCTGCCATCTTGCGAGTCTTGTTGCGTTGCGTTCTGTAGCGAGCGTAGAGCGGTTGCGGGGGGACGATTAGTTCCCGTATTTGTCGTCAGACGGCGCTCGTTCTCGCCTGTCGGTAAAAATTTATACCGTGTCGCGGACGGTCGGTGCGCGCTTGTCGATTTTGCCGATGAAAAGTGTTGTCATTTATGCTTAGGCGGCCGGACGAAAACCGCCCTGGCGGCCGAACGGATCCGCCCGGGGACGCGGAGCGCGGCGGGTCCCGCGGCCGGGAGGTCCCGCCGTCGGCCGGCGGCCGGGTCGGCCGGCCCGGGGGCCGGGCCGCGGCGCGGCGGACGTTTAGAGGCGCAAAAGCTGCAGGGCGGCAGCGTTGGGCGGCCGAAAGCCGGCCGCGAATGCGTCTCCCCGGCGAGCTGGCGGCCCGGGCGCGCGCCGCCCCCGTCGGGCAGGACCCGGCCCCGGGTCCGAGACGTCCGCCGGCCGCGGAGGGCCTCCGGTGGCGGAGCGAGGGCCCCCCGAAGCGGCCGGACGTAACACACGCGAACGCCGACGGACCGCCGGAGAGCGTCCGGGCCGAGAGAGAGACCTGCCTCCGGGTCGGGAGCGAATATTATCTAGTGAATTATAACGATTGATCGATCTACTAACGGCTATCGTAGGATTACATGTCGAACGAGTGAGACGCGAAAAGATAGAAGAAAAGAATAGAATTAAAAAAAAAAAAAAATACATTAATATAATAACGATCCGTCGTTTGCGAGGAATCGTATCACGAATGGGATGGATAGTAGTAGTAGTAGTAGTAGTAGAATCATCGGAAGGCGTAAGTGAAAGAAAGAAGAATAGAAGTTAGAAAAAATATAAATAAAGAAAGGAAAAAGAGGAGTTGGGAGAATGATAGAAGTAGATGAATAGAAAAGAAAGAACGAATAAAACAGACCGATAATAAGTATGAATGATTCCGGTCTACGTGCAAAATGACGCGAGCTCCGCGCGCAGTAGTAGGCTCGTTCTGTAAAAAGTGAAACGTCATCGACTTATAAAAAAAAAAAAAAAAAAAAAAAAAATCGAAATCGGGATGATGATGATATATAATCGGGTGAGATGCGACGATGATGATGATTCGTGTCGCCGTAGCGGTGCGTACGACCGACGATGACGACGATGACGATGATACGCGTGAAGAAGAACAATAATAACAATATGTGATAATAGGAATATGTATTAAATGAAATATGAAAAATAAAAACGTGTATCTACTGTTGAAGATGTGTATGTATGTATGTCGAATGTCGGGGCGAGTTCGGTAGGTGATCGGAAATGGTATTTGTAATGAGAATAGTTGTCAGGTGTATATTAGTATGCATAAAGAATGAAGAAGAAGCGAAGGAAAGGGGGAAAAAAAAAAAAAAAAAAAAATGACTAGGTAAGGTGACATGTCGAAGAGGCCCTCGAGGATATGGCACCGTACGTACGATAGTATGATAGAATCGTACGGCTTCGAGAACCGCAAGGGAGCGGAGTATCCGCACACGATGATAGTACGTAGAAATCATTGATTTTTTTTCACTCTCGCTCTCTCTCTCTATCCTTTCCTGAATTGTATTCATGTTTATATAAATGTACATATCATAATACGCGACGCAAATTTGGGAGTCAAAAAAAAAAAACATAAAAGAAATGAAAGTGACAGCAAAAGGGTGACAGCTGTTTCGCCTGAAAAGGGTGACAGCTGTTTCGCCCTAAAACTGAAGAAGAAGAAGAAGGTGACAGCTGTTACGACCAGAGAGAACTCAAAAAAAAATCACAGCAGTTCCGCTCGGGGAAAAAAAAAAAACCAAAAACAAAAAACTGCGAAAGGTGACAGCAATTTTGCAACCGAAACAACGGCCAAATAAAAAGAAGGAGAAAAAAATGTGTATATATATAATATACATGCGTACGTATATGATTTTTTATATAAAAAAAGGACAATTTTGATCGGACGCCCGGCTAATCGTGCGATAGGCAATCGCCGCGCACCGCGGCGCGGCCGGTTGCGCGATCCGTTACGGGGCGCTTATCACTGTTGCGCTTCTCGTTCTATTATCGTAGTTATTATTTACACACACATCTGTCTATAGTATAATATATTTGCAGTAAGTATTTGGATTATTCGTGTGGTGGTCCTGATAAGGACCTTTGTTAATTGCGCTGTATTAGATGGTTTAACGTAGACGACGACGGCGCTGTTGATGTCGATGATTATTATGATGATGACGATGTCGGTGTGTATAGATTACAATATTCGGTGCAGACGAATATCGCGCGTCCGTGTGCGTGTCGCGTCGTGTTTCAACGCGCTGGCGCTGGCGCTGGCGCCTACTTGGAGCTGGTGTACTTGGTGACGGCCTTGGTGCCCTCGCTGACGGCGTGCTTGGCCAGCTCCCCGGGCAGCAGCAGCCTGACGGCGGTCTGGATCTCCCTGCTGGTGATCGTCGACCTCTTGTTGTAGTGGGCGAGACGGGACGCCTCGGCGGCGATGCGCTCGAAGATGTCGTTCACGAAGCTGTTCATGATGCTCATCGCCTTACTGGAGATTCCGGTGTCGGGATGCACCTGCTTGAGCACCTTGTAGATGTAGATGGCGTAGCTCTCCTTCCTCCTGCGCTTCGACTTCTTCTTGTCCCCCTTGGAGATGTTCTTCTGGGCCTTGCCCGACTTCTTGGCTGCCTTTCCGCTCGTCTTGGGCGGCATTGTCTCTTCTTATCTCGGAATAGATGCGGCGTAGAGTGGAGCAGAGGAGTCGCGGTGGACTGTCTGTACTGTGCGGTGTGCGTGGCGCAAACTGAAAAATCGACCGTTTTTGTCACTTCGGTCGGCGCACCCAGCCAGGGCCGCCGGTCGGGCCGTCCGGGCCGGCGGCAGGGGAGGGTCCCCCCGCGGGACCGGTCCCGGCGGCGCTGCGTGCGCTTCGCGGAGGGCGTAAATAAGGTGTGTGCGCCCGTTTTCGCCATTGACTTGACTTGACTCACCTCTCGACGGTCGCAACGTGCGCGCACTCCAGCTCGCACATCCTCGCTTCGCATATCGCAGAGAACCAGTTCAGATCTCCGACCACTCGCCATGTCGGGTCGCGGAAAGGGAGGCAAAGTGAAGGGAAAGGCAAAGTCCCGCTCGAACCGCGCCGGTCTGCAGTTCCCCGTCGGCCGTATCCACAGGCTGCTCAGGAAGGGCAACTACGCCGAGAGGGTCGGCGCCGGTGCGCCCGTGTACCTGGCCGCCGTCATGGAGTACCTGGCCGCCGAGGTGCTGGAGTTGGCCGGCAACGCCGCCAGGGATAACAAGAAGACGAGGATCATCCCCCGTCATCTTCAGTTGGCCATTCGCAACGACGAGGAGCTGAACAAGCTGCTCTCCGGGGTGACCATCGCCCAGGGAGGCGTCCTGCCCAACATCCAGGCCGTGCTCCTGCCCAAGAAGACCGAGAAGAAGGCGTAAGAATGATGATTCTGCGCCCGCTCATCCTCCACTCTTCTCTCTCTACTCCCCGGACTCCTCCGCCCGTTTCATCATCATCTCGCAGAGTAGTGTACACAAAGGTCCTTTTCAGGACCGCCACATGTATTTATTGCCAATCGTTACCCGTTCGCTGATTTTATAACTATTCTCATTATTTATGTACATTTAAGAAATATATCCGAAGCGCGCTAGGACCGTTCCGTCCGTGTGCGCGGACCTGAATTGTGGTATAGTATGGTAGTACCGATATGATATGCTAGAAACACTGATAATGAAATGAATAAAAATCGCAAGTAAATGAATGCGCGATGGGTAAAGCGCCCGGCGCACGCAACTTACGACGCGTGTCAATACGAGATGATCTCGGCGAGTGTTTTTGTTTAGAATTTTCACTCGTGAAATATATGAAATTAATAAGAGTCAAAGCCTGAGTAGGGTCATGATGAGCCGTGTCGCGCTTGGACGTTAGGTAATTAAAACGAAATGCGACATGATCTCAGCGCTGAGACGATAATGAAATTAATAAATCGTACGTTCCGGTACTCTTGCGTGATTTGAATGTTTAAAATTACTATTGATTCGCGAGTAAAATACATATTAATTTATTGGAAGTTATTATTATTATTATTATTATTATATATATTTTTTTTTTTTTTTTACTCAAGTATCGAAATCATACTGCTACGAGTATCAAAATCATACTGCTGGCGAATTCGATTGTGGATGATTAAGGTGTATGCGGTCCTGAAAAGGACCATTTTTATTCGAATCGATCGACCGATCGGAACGGGTCGAGGTGACGGCCGCCCGATACCACTGTACTGCGTGTTAGTCAATCAGACCGATCGACCGACCGACCGAAAATCGTGCCGCGTCTCGTCGCATAGAGCTCGCTTAGGCGCGCTCGCCTCGGATGCGCCTGGCCAGCTGGATGTCCTTGGGCATGATGGTGACGCGCTTGGAGTGGATCGCGCACAGGTTCGTGTCCTCGAAGAGGCCGACCAGGTAGGCCTCGCTCGCCTCCTGCAGGGCCATGACGGCCGAGCTCTGGAAGCGGAGGTCGGTCTTGAAGTCCTGGGCGATCTCGCGCACCAGGCGCTGGAAGGGGAGCTTGCGGATCAGCAGCTCGGTGCTCTTCTGGTAGCGGCGGATCTCCCTGAGCGCGACCGTGCCGGGCCTGTAGCGATGGGGCTTCTTCACGCCGCCGGTGGCCGGGGCGCTCTTGCGGGCCGCCTTCGTGGCCAGCTGCTTCCTGGGCGCCTTGCCCCCGGTGGACTTGCGAGCGGTCTGCTTCGTACGTGCCATGGCTGTAGCTGAGTAGGATTCTTCTCTCTATTCGGAAAAATTTCCCGGGCGCGTCATATTTATCGAAAATACCGTCTCCCGGTGGGGGGGATGGGCCGACGCCATTGGCCGATTCGAATATTCCCAACCGCCGGGCGGTCGGGCGGGACGGAGGGGACGGGACGGGACGGGACGGGACGGGACGGGACGGGACGGACGGGCTCGACGGTGAAGCGAGACGGGAGATAGAGTGGAGAAACAATCGCATCCTCCCCGGAGAAATGTGCATGCAGAAAAATTACGAAAAACACTCAAAACCTAGCCTGGAATAATGTTATGCATATAACAAACTGAGACATATATTCGCGTGACGCGATACCGAGTCGCGCCGATCCTCTCGCCTCTCGCCCTCGCTGCTCGCGCGCGAGAGTGAGACGGCGCGCGTGTCGTCGTAGCTGTCGGATCGCTCGGCGGCGAGGGGAGACGCGGGCGCACGTCTGGTGCATAAAAGCGGCCCCGGCCGGCGAAAAACGCCACACGAATCCTACACACGCACGGTAGAGCACCGTGCGAGCAGCGACTACTGTAACCGAAAAGAAGACCACACGCAGAGAAGATGACCGGTCGCGGAAAGGGAGGAAAAGGTCTGGGGAAAGGAGGCGCCAAGCGACACAGGAAAGTCCTCCGCGATAACATCCAGGGCATCACGAAGCCGGCCATCCGCCGTCTGGCCCGCCGAGGCGGCGTCAAGCGCATCTCCGGTCTCATCTACGAGGAGACGCGCGGCGTCCTGAAGGTGTTCCTCGAGAACGTGATCAGGGACGCGGTCACCTACACCGAGCACGCCAAGAGGAAGACCGTCACCGCCATGGACGTCGTCTACGCCCTGAAGCGCCAGGGCCGCACCCTGTACGGTTTCGGAGGTTAAGTCGCCGATCTTCGCCGCTCTTCACCGCTCTTCACCGCTCTTCACCGCACCGCACGCAGCGCGAGATACATTCGCCCCGGCCGTCCCGACGCCCGCACGCCACCGCCACCACCGCACCGCGCTGCTACGCGCGATGTGAATGCGATTTGAAAACAAAAAACGGCCCTTCTCAGGGCCAACAACTGCCTGACCGACCCATGTCGTAACCGTTTTTCGCTTTTCGAAATTTAAATAACACAATACAATTACCTACGTGGATGGATAGAGCTTTGCTTTATTTCTTTCTTTTTTCTCTCTCGTACGGCTTCGAGAACCGCAAGGGAGCGGGGTATCCGCACACGATGATAGTGCGTACAAATCATTGATTTTTTTTTCACTCTCGCTCTCTCTCTCTATCCTTTCCTGAATTGTATTCATGTTTATATAAATGTACATATTATAATACGCGACGCAAATTTGGGAGTCTTAATAAAAAAAAACATAAAAGAAATGAGAGTGACAGCAAAAGGGTGACAGCTGTTTCGCCTGGAAACGGTGACAGCTGTTACGACCAGAGAGAACTCAAACTTAGTTTACTTACTTATACAATGTATGTATATTGTGGGCGTAAGTAACGTCGCTAATCACTCTCGAGTGAAAGATTCCAGCCGGAAACAATCACGTGTCGTGGGAGTGTACGCGTATACAAGGAGAGAGAGATTAATAGTAGGTCATCCCATATTCACGTGACAACGATCCGACTACGCGTGATCCGGATGCGTTTGTGTGAATAGTTTTGCAGGTGGCGCGCGCGGCGTTGCCTTTTCTTTCAAAAACTGTTGTACTTTGTATCGATATATATTATATTTTATATTATGACGCAACGTCCGCTGACTAATGACTGTCGAGCGAAATATTCTAGGCCGGAAGTGTGAACGCTCGTGTGGCATGGGAGTGCATGTAGTTCGTATATGGTATACGAGAGATATTTAATAAATCATCCCATTTCGATGAAAATAAATAATAATGAAAATTCACGAAAGTCACGAAAGACGACTGAGCGTGTTCCGAATAGGTGTGTGTGTGAATCGTTTGGTAGCCCTGACAAGGGCTTTTTGACTCTTCTGCGTGATCTGTGCAATATGACAATATGCAACGGCGGCTGCTGCGGCGACGACGACAAAGACGACTCCACCCCTACTTCTTCGGGGCGGCCTTCTTTGCCGCGGGCTTGGCCTTCGGGCGGCGGCCTTCTTGGGCTTCGGCGCCTTGGGCTTCTTGGTGGGCGGCTTGGCGGTCTTCTTCGCCTTGGTCGGGCTCTTCGCCTTGGCGGGGGCGGCCTTCTTCGCGGCCGCCTTCTTGGCTGCCGGGGAGGCGGCGGCCTTCTTCGCCTTGGCGGGAGCCGCGGCCGCCTTCTTGGCGGGCTTCTTCTTCGCGGCGGCGGCGGCGGCGGATGACTTCTCCGCGGCCGGCTTCTTCTCCTTGGCGGGGGCGGCGCGCTTCTTGGAAGCGGCGGACGCGGCGGGCTTGCTCTTCTTCTTGGCCCCGCCGGCCGACGCCTTA